>NW_015506103.1:391630-409136 GCF_001515645.1 Sinocyclocheilus grahami | reverse complement strand
TTTAAGCTATGTAAAAGCGAAGGAAAGCGAGGAAAAGAGGGAACGCCCCCGCGGTGATACCGGTATTACTGGTGTTGTCACACGTCAATTAACCGGTGGGAAAATTTCCTCACGGTCACAACCCTACCGTGAGGATGAGTGGAGGAAGAGAACGCTTTAACCAGTTGACAGAAGTGCTGTAAGAGCAGCTTTAGAAGCTCAGACTACAGCTGGACAGTGTGGCAAAATATATTTTTCGTTGTTTTTTTAAAGGGGTCATACGATGCTTTTTTAAAGATAATTATTTTGTGTATTTGGTGTAACAGAATATGTTGACATGCTTTAATGTTCAAAAAACACATTATTTTTCAAATACTGTACATTATTGTAGGTCCTCTATGCCCCGCCTCTCTCAAACGCTTCGTTTTCTACAAAGCCCCTCCTTCCGACAAGCACAGTCTGCTCTGATTGGCCAGCTGACCCAGTGCATTGTGATTGGCCGAACACAAGCACTCGTCGGAAATGTAATGCCCCTTACACACACACACACACGATGCGCAACACTCCATATTTGAACAGTCAATAGCAAATACTTAAATTAATAACAAAACAGTAGCTGATTTAGAAGCGCCAGATTGTCATAGCAAAGTCAGAATGACCTCCTCTCCTAGGTTCACGATACAGTCGTCCATAAAATGCATTGCTGTTCTGTTGTAAGTCATCTTAAAGATTCCTAAATGCATCTACTTCCGGAAGGCCAAATAAAGTGCTTTTGCTTTCGCCTAGAAACACACAGCGTCTCCCTGACATGCTGCTTCAACACTAACTGCGGTTACTGAAACCACGCCTTCTTTCTTTGCGTGCACATTTGGGCGCATTATGCTAATATTTCCACATAGTGAGGTAGATATGTGGGGGCGTGTTAGAACGAGCCGTTTTAGGGGGGCGTGGCAGAGTCTTAACTTTGATAAAGAATATCTCTTTGGTTTTGAGACTTTAGTCTTTGCAACTTCAGGGATCTTATCTATGCACAATCAGCTTGTAACACTCCAAAGAGAAAGAACAACTTGAAATCGCATCTTATGACCCCTTTAAGACTGTTTTGCAAGTCATTGAGCTAAACTAATTCCTCTTTTAAAACATTTGCTGTGCAAGGTAACAAAAGATAAAAAAAGAAAAGAATGACAGACCATTTAGGCCAAAAAAGGCATTGGCCAAAGTCTTGTTTCACTTTATTACTTCATTATTTTACCCTAACCCTATTCATTATTTTTGTTATTAAAAATAAAAACCAAGATTAAACAAAAATTATAAGTAATAGGACAAATACAATATTGTATAATTGCCCAGCTCTTTATATGAAGTTGTGTATATAGGCTATATATCCGCATACATCACATAAAGAGATATCAAACCTCAACTGTTTTCTCAATTGTTCTCAATTGTGTATATTGTCTCAAAATGTAACTATATTATCGTCCAGCTCTAATCTGCTAAATACGATTATTAGACATGAAGATATTATAAACATTAACATCATGATTTGTGTGAAGCTGCTTTTAAACAATGTGTATTGAGACGTGTATTGTGTTCCTCGGGTTTGCCGACAGAAACGGTGACCAATCAAAGGAGAAATTGATTAAATCAGAGGAGGGTTTTTTTTACTCTCCATCACTTTCCCCATAGGAACAATTTACCACACAACTTGTTGATGCATAGATTTGGTGGGATGGCTTTTGACCTGTTTTGACAATACCATCAAACCTGGTGAAGCGGTTCGGTGCATGTGGGCTGAGTAAACAGCTGTTTTTCACTGCCGCTGTCCTCCAGGCAATTCTGGATGAATCCCAAGTAGGGCTGGGCGATATAGCTAAAAAATGTATCAACGATATAATATCATACGATATTATTTTCATATCGTTCGGTATCGATAATTATTGACATTTTTTATAACCTTTTTTAAAACAAAGAGCAATAGAATTTTTTTTTTTAATTTAACTACTGTATTTTTAAATTAACCCAATTTATTGAGACAAACAACAAATATTTTTTGTTTTAACAGTCAAACACAAAATTAAACAAATATCTAATTTCTAATGTTTTATATGCAGATTAAATAGGTTTTAAGGAAACTTTTGTCTTGTCTCCCGAGGCCACAGGAGGGCGCAATGAGCAAAATAATAGTGCATTTATATGGTCAACTCAAGTAACCTTTCTAAGTTATAGAAATAACTGTCTATAAAAACTGTGCATTACGTCTAAATTAACCCATGAAAATCAAATATAATTTCGTAAATTGCATAAACAATTATGAACAAAGCCGCATCATGTATTTATGCATTGCTTAATCCAAAGAGCCGAATCGCCGATCACACAGACTGCGTTTAAAAACATAAGAGACTTAGTGAAAAGGAATAAACCTCCACAAATCTGTGACGTGTTTTCTAAAAGTTTTAACTGTTTTAACCTTGCATGGCTTTCTATACATCTCTTGTGTGAGACGCGAGTGCAGCAGTCATATTTGTTCGTCTAAAAATGCGCTGAATATGCATTCTGTGTGAATGGCTTAGTTTCGGTTTTAACCCATTCAAGATCTTCTCCGCATTGAGCTTCTATATTTCTCTAATATTTTGAATGAATAATGCAGCGGCGCGTCTCGTGGGCTAGACTAACAAAACATTAAAACATGCAACACCGTCGCTTACATCATTATCACCACATCTTGCTCCACTGATGACGCTCCCTGACGCACTAACATTCAAATGCAAATGTTTATTTTAAATTCGACTAATATTCATTCTTTATTCACAATCTCCTCATCACAGGCAGCACAGCACTCAGCATGTGTTCGTGTTTTTGTGTGCTGTCTGCGTCACTCAGAGCACGTGCCTATATCGTGCGCCATATCAACATTTTTTCTATCGTTATCGAAGAAGGTGTACCGTCGATAAATATCGATACCGTTTTATCGTCCCGGCCTAATCCCAAGGTGGTAAACTGATGAACATTGGTTCTGGTCTTATATTTCAGTTGAGTGATCCTCAATCAGTGATCTAGAGCTTAATTATTAAAAGCTGTTCTTTGTATTTCCTTCCAGAGATTCTCACCGTGTTACGAGGCAGGCAGTCAGTCGTCTTCATTTAAGTCACCTTCTGGTAGATACAGAGTTCCACAATACAGATTGAATGGATTCAAGAACTCATTTATGCCACTATATTCAAGATGTGTCAGGATGCTGCTTTTCATTTTGTCCAAGTATTTATGTCTTGGGAGATGCGCTTTTATTAACTGCTGATGTTGAGATGACCGATTCAAATAAGTATCATGATCGAGAGACCAATAATAATGAGGGGATGGTAGTCAGCAGCTTCACCATCTTTCCTAGAATGAGTTACAGAATTGAGGAAAGTGGCAGCGTATGAAAAAATGTTGTACAGGTTACTTGAAAAAATTGATGTTTACGAGAGAAGGTGGAGTAAATATTTGGCATTTCTTAAGGATTCTGAGTAAAGTCCTTGTGGTGAGACGCAGTGTAAGAATGTAAAGAATTTATTCTGTCGTATTTTGTGCTTTCTTTTTCTTTTCATTTTAGGTTTATTTCATTTATCTGTGTTTATTGGATCTATACCCGACACGTTGTTAGGGGGAGGGGTTTACAAAACAATTTAATTATTTGCAAATTGAATTTATTGTTTGTCCATTGAAGAAAATAAAAAGTATGAATCATGCCTATATTTTATATTTATTTTGATAATTCATTAATTTGCATGAAAATCCTCTGTTAAGTGTCCATTTTAGTTTCCACTGAGGTTATTTTGTGTGATGTGTAAAATGCAGTCGTGTTTTTCTGGAAGCTGAATGAATCGATGTACATGTAAATATAAGACAGCTTCTCAATACAGACCCTTGTTTGTCGCTTTTAAACCTTTAGTTTACACTACAAATGTGGTTGTTAGGCAAAGGGCAGAAATGGCGCGGTGTAAAAGAGCAGTAATGTCAGAGCTGCCAGCTACTGCTACCATGTTTCTAAAGGCCTGGTCAGCGTTAGTCAGTTTTATTGTCGACTCCCAGCTTTTCCCAACCTCGTTCATTCTGGGTCCCTTTCTAACACAAAGCACAACGGGGGCTGAGGCACTAATCTTCTTTTGCTCTGCATCTTCCCGTCCGGCAACAGGTGCCTTCTGCTTCCTAGCAGTGATTCATGTTTCCGTCTTGGGCAGAGCCTCATTTGTTTGCTGTGGTTGTTGTCTGATAAAGTTGCTCAAGTTCATCGAGACCGTTGCTTCCTGGTCTACAAACCCTAAAGCACATGAAAACCTTCATTCTTTTTCACTCGCAAAGACACGTGCCACAGAAATATGACAGTAATACCACAGTACAAGTCTGCCTTGGGCAGGTGTAAGAGTAGTCTGTATTAGTCATTGGCTACGTTTACATGCACAATTTTTGGTTCAATCAAACTGAATTCATTACAATTGATGAATCTGAATGTAGTGTTTACATGAACGCTAAATAAAGTGATCGGGTTGATGTGTGTGTTTATATGTCACAAGCTTCAAATCGAAATAGTTTTTTCTGATATGCGCACACTGCACAAATATAGAGTTTCTCACTGTTTGCACATAATAACCACTCTCCTACATGGTTTCTTTATTTGTTTTTAACAGCAGAATTAATATTTATCCATTTCTGGATAAATATACATATAAACCGCTGTGCCGTGCTGCTCATATTTATCACACAGTAAAAATGCCCAAAACGGGTTGCCTGTGGATGAGAATCCAAAACAAGGACTGGTGGGAAGTTGTCCTGCTCCACTTCACAGTTGCTGAGTGAAAGGAGAGCTTTATAATGACAGGACACGCATTTATACAACACTTTATTCAAAAGGAAGAGCCGTTCGTTCCGCGCGTCATACGTCATTACGCTATTTCTGTGTCATTGCACATGTGCAGTTCTTTCAGTTTCGGGGTTCAATCCGATCGAGTGTTTACATGCACTCTCAATCATATTAGAGAAGGAATAAACCACCCCCTTCAATCTGATCGAGCTCTATCGGATCGATTAAGGTGTTTACATGAAGGCTTTTCAGTCCGATTGAGCCGTCAATCTGATTACAAATGGATTATTTGGTTGCATGTAAATGTAGCCATTGTCTGGAAATATAACTTTTTATTTATATAGTCAAGTCACCTTTATTTATAAAGCGCTTTCTACAATACTGATCGTGTCAAAGCAGCTTTACAGTCTATATTGATGTCAATAATGCAAGAAGACAATAACGCAGTCATTTTTCAGCTGAAGTCAGTTCATTGATGATTCAGTGATGTCTTCATCCAGTTCAGCTCTCTTCAATAGTGTCTGTGCAATCAGTCAAGCGTCCCAGACTAAACAAACCAAAGAAACCAAAACTCCATCAGTGACCGAAATGGACGAAAAACCTTGATAGAAACCAGGCTCAGTCAGGGGCCAGTTCTTCTCTGACCAGACGACACCAGCATGACGTGGATTAATTCCAGACTGCAGCACAGGTCAGATTGAGCAGAGGACTCGTCTGGTTCCGTGGTCTTGTGCCGATGGTCATCGAGGTGACGAGGTCTTCGCAGGGGATCTGTCTCTGGGGCTCATCTAGTTGACATGATCTGGATACGGACTGGATCTGGTGGCTACGGTGACAAACAACAAATATTTTTTGTTTTAACAGTCAAACACAATAAAAATTAAACAAATATCTAATTTCTAATGTTTTATAATGCGATTAAATAGGTCTTAAGGAAATTTTTGGCTTGTCTCCCGAGGCCACAGGAGGACGCCATTCACTCAGATTGTATTTAAAAGCATGAGACGCAGTGAAAAGGAATAAACCTCCAAAAATTTGCGACGTGTTTTCCAAAAGTTTAAACTGTTTTAACTTTGGATGGCTTCATCTCTTGTGTGAGACGCGAGTGCAGCAGTCATATTTGTTCGTCTAAAAATGCGCTGAATATGCATTCTGTGTGAATGGCTTAGTTTCGGTTTTAACCCATTCAAGATCTTCTCCGCATTGAGCTTCTATATTTCTCTAATATTTTGAATGAATAATGCAGCGGCGCGTCTCGTGGGCTAGACTAACAAAACATTAAAACATGCAACACCGTCGCTTACATCATTATCACCACATCTTGCTCCACTGATGACGCTCCCTGACGCACTAACATTCAAATGCAAATGTTTATTTTAAATTCGACTAATATTCATTCTTTATTCACAATCTCCTCATCACAGGCAGCACAGCACTCAGCATGTGTTCGTGTTTTTGTGTGCTGTCTGCGTCACTCAGAGCACGTGCCTATATCGTGCGCCATATCAACATTTTTTCTATCGTTATCGAAGAAGGTGTACCGTCGATAAATATCGATACCGTTTTATCGTCCCGGCCTAATCCCAAGGTGGTAAACTGATGAACATTGGTTCTGGTCTTATATTTCAGTTGAGTGATCCTCAATCAGTGATCTAGAGCTTAATTATTAAAAGCTGTTCTTTGTATTTCCTTCCAGAGATTCTCACCGTGTTACGAGGCAGGCAGTCAGTCGTCTTCATTTAAGTCACCTTCTGGTAGATACAGAGTTCCACAATACAGATTGAATGGATTCAAGAACTCATTTATGCCACTATATTCAAGATGTGTCAGGATGCTGCTTTTCATTTTGTCCAAGTATTTATGTCTTGGGAGATGCGCTTTTATTAACTGCTGATGTTGAGATGACCGATTCAAATAAGTATCATGATCGAGAGACCAATAATAATGAGGGGATGGTAGTCAGCAGCTTCACCATCTTTCCTAGAATGAGTTACAGAATTGAGGAAAGTGGCAGCGTATGAAAAAATGTTGTACAGGTTACTTGAAAAAATTGATGTTTACGAGAGAAGGTGGAGTAAATATTTGGCATTTCTTAAGGATTCTGAGTAAAGTCCTTGTGGTGAGACGCAGTGTAAGAATGTAAAGAATTTATTCTGTCGTATTTTGTGCTTTCTTTTTCTTTTCATTTTAGGTTTATTTCATTTATCTGTGTTTATTGGATCTATACCCGACACGTTGTTAGGGGGAGGGGTTTACAAAACAATTTAATTATTTGCAAATTGAATTTATTGTTTGTCCATTGAAGAAAATAAAAAGTATGAATCATGCCTATATTTTATATTTATTTTGATAATTCATTAATTTGCATGAAAATCCTCTGTTAAGTGTCCATTTTAGTTTCCACTGAGGTTATTTTGTGTGATGTGTAAAATGCAGTCGTGTTTTTCTGGAAGCTGAATGAATCGATGTACATGTAAATATAAGACAGCTTCTCAATACAGACCCTTGTTTGTCGCTTTTAAACCTTTAGTTTACACTACAAATGTGGTTGTTAGGCAAAGGGCAGAAATGGCGCGGTGTAAAAGAGCAGTAATGTCAGAGCTGCCAGCTACTGCTACCATGTTTCTAAAGGCCTGGTCAGCGTTAGTCAGTTTTATTGTCGACTCCCAGCTTTTCCCAACCTCGTTCATTCTGGGTCCCTTTCTAACACAAAGCACAACGGGGGCTGAGGCACTAATCTTCTTTTGCTCTGCATCTTCCCGTCCGGCAACAGGTGCCTTCTGCTTCCTAGCAGTGATTCATGTTTCCGTCTTGGGCAGAGCCTCATTTGTTTGCTGTGGTTGTTGTCTGATAAAGTTGCTCAAGTTCATCGAGACCGTTGCTTCCTGGTCTACAAACCCTAAAGCACATGAAAACCTTCATTCTTTTTCACTCGCAAAGACACGTGCCACAGAAATATGACAGTAATACCACAGTACAAGTCTGCCTTGGGCAGGTGTAAGAGTAGTCTGTATTAGTCATTGGCTACGTTTACATGCACAATTTTTGGTTCAATCAAACTGAATTCATTACAATTGATGAATCTGAATGTAGTGTTTACATGAACGCTAAATAAAGTGATCGGGTTGATGTGTGTGTTTATATGTCACAAGCTTCAAATCGAAATAGTTTTTTCTGATATGCGCACACTGCACAAATATAGAGTTTCTCACTGTTTGCACATAATAACCACTCTCCTACATGGTTTCTTTATTTGTTTTTAACAGCAGAATTAATATTTCTGGATAAATGGATAAATATACATATAAACCGCTGTGCCGTGCTGCTCATATTTATCACACAGTAAAAATGCCCAAAACGGTGGATGAGAACACTTTAATCAAAAGGAAGAGCCGTTCGTTCCGCGCGTCATACGTCATTACGCTATTTCTGTGTCATTGCACATGTGCAGTTCTTTCAGTTTCGGGGTTCAATCCGATCGAGTGTTTACATGCACTCTCAATCATATTAGAGAAGGAATAAACCACCCCCTTCAATCTGATCGAGCTCTATCGGATCGATTAAGGTGTTTACATGAAGGCTTTTCAGTCCGATTGAGCCGTCAATCTGATTACAAATGGATTATTTGGTTGCATGTAAATGTAGCCATTGTCTGGAAATATAACTTTTTATTTATATAGTCAAGTCACCTTTATTTATAAAGCGCTTTCTACAATACTGATCGTGTCAAAGCAGCTTTACAGTCTATATTGATGTCAATAATGCAAGAAGACAATAACGCAGTCATTTTTCAGCTGAAGTCAGTTCATTGATGATTCAGTGATGTCTTCATCCAGTTCAGCTCTCTTCAATAGTGTCTGTGCAATCAGTCAAGCGTCCCAGACTAAACAAACCAAAGAAACCAAAACTCCATCAGTGACCGAAATGGACGAAAAACCTTGATAGAAACCAGGCTCAGTCAGGGGCCAGTTCTTCTCTGACCAGACGACACCAGCATGACGTGGATTAATTCCAGACTGCAGCACAGGTCAGATTGAGCAGAGGACTCGTCTGGTTCCGTGGTCTTGTGCCGATGGTCATCGAGGTGACGAGGTCTTCGCAGGGGATCTGTCTCTGGGGCTCATCTAGTTGACATGATCTGGATACGGACTGGATCTGGTGGCTACGGTAAGAGAGAAACTGACTAATATTAGCGTAGACACCATTCTTCTAACGATGTAGCAAGTACATCGGGTGTTATGGGAAGTGTTCCCGGTTCCGGTTGTCCTAATTAATGCAGCCTAACAATCCTTTAACAGATTTGAATATTAGAAATGTGTTAGTGTATTATGTGTAAACCAGGTTAAAGAGATGGGTCTTTAATCTAGATTTAAACTGCAAGAGTGTGTCTGCCTCCCGAACAATGTTAGGTAGGTTATTCCAGAGTTTGGGCGATAAATAGGAGAAGGATCTGCCGCCCGCAGTTGATTTTGATATTCTAGGTATTATCAGATTGCCAGAGTTTTGAGATCGTAGCGGACGTGGAGCAAACAGTGTGTTCAGTAAATGTGGGTATTTTGTGTAGTTGATGTACAATATGGTTTCACCAGCAATAGGAGCTGAAAACAAATGTGCTTTTATTGTCTTGTTCTACAGGGAACGACAGACAGCTAGAAACAAAGTATATATTTACTCGAATAACAAACTCTTCTGTCTCTTCATCTCAAACAGTAAATCTGATTTATTGTGCTGGAATGGAGCGCATGCAGTGTTGTGATGAATGACACGCGTGTTTCCGTGTCTGTTTTCTGTTTTAACATGTTGTTGGTGAGTACTGTATAAACTTCAGCTGTGTCCAGAATCATTCATAATGCTCAGTCGATCAAGAGTCTGTGACACGTCTCGCATTCGTGTGAACATGCAGTTGATGCGTTAAATGATGTTCCTGCCATCAGCTGAATTATAAAAAAAGCTGAACTCCCATCATTGTGACCGCTTGTGGCTGTTAATATTTCTGTTCCATAAATTATTTATCAAATGCCTATAATTATATGTTAATGGTGTACAGCCAGTTTGTAAAATCAGTGCAGTACATTGTCAGCAGGGACAGACAGACAAGCTTTATTGTTTGCTGAGGGGAACGTCAGCTCATAAAACAGCAGCATCAGACAGTCTGAATGTTTAACTGGCTGTGAGAACGAGAAAATGTGTCAGCTTCAGGTATTTCTTCTTCTTTAAGCATAAACTCACTTCATTTCTCAGAAAACAAGTCTCTCGGGTGAATGTTTCTGCTGATCACGTTATGCGTCTCTCCTCAGTCACACTTCATTCTGCTCTGAAATGCTGCGGTGAGGACGAACCTCCTGGAAGGTTTTGCTCTGACACAGAGACGCAGAGACTGGACTCACATTATATCAGCTCAGCCTGCTCACATTGTGCTGAATTAGAAATGAAGGATTTTATGTCAGGCTTGAGTTGTGACATGCCCATAGGACTTGGACTCCAGCAGGGTAGTGTTGGACTAAGTGTTAAACTGTTTAAGCTCCTCAGATCACGTGTGCTGTTGAGCAGCAAGTGCTAACTCAATAACAGATGAAAAACCCACAGAATCTACAGACCAGAAGATACTAAGGCTGCATTTACACTGCAAGTCATAACATACAGATCCCATTTTATGACCCGTCTGTTTACATTCACTTCAGACACGACTGGTATCCGATATCTGTGCTTGCATAATTCCCACCCAAATGATAGTCAATGATCGCTTTACTATGCACATGGTAGACCCTCGGGTTTTGACTGGCCGTGCTATTAAAATTATTTATATAATTCACGTTGAGTGTTCATTATTATTCGCCAGCATGCACAACGGCTGTCATGGATTTCATTTGTTAGGCTATTTTATCTACAGCTCGTTAGAGGTGGAATTCATCAGTGAAATAAAGTAGCACCAAGATGATGTTTATTTAAATGAATTTGAATGAATTAACGAGAGAGAGAGAGAGAGAGAGAGAGCACTTGAAGCTTGCAAACAAGGGAAAGTTATGTCATTGCTAAGAAATATAATGTAGCTTTAGCGAAGCTGTTGTATTTATAAAATTCACGGGGCAGGGGTTAAAAACCAGCTCCTGAAGGTGCAATTTCTTACTTAGCCTACATGAAGTTTCCATCTAAATAAAATTTGAGCGCATGCACGTCTGGCAAACGTGTCGCCCTCGCATTGGGAGTTCTGCGGGGATTCGGAAATGTGTGTTTAGATGTAGCTCGGATGTCCAGATATCGAGATATATCCAGATATATCCCATTAAAATCCACATTTGGAAGTGGCTCAGATTGGATCTCGTGCAGATCTTTGTGTTTACATGTGAGCAAAAAATCAGATTTTTTTCTGCCAGTGTAAATGCAGCCTAAGACTCCTGAACACAGACAGAAGCAAAACATTGAGAAAACACCCACAACACTCCATATGTACCTACATACAGTGTTTGCACAATTTAATAGCATTGTGGATGGAATTATGAAAGATATTTCCTGAATGTTTTTCATATTATTGCTATTTAAAATGCTCTGTGAATGCAGAAACTACTTCCTGTTTTCGCACATTTGATTGTGTTTTGAACTCGTCAAAATAAGTCGATTAGAGTCCAGCAATATAACTTAACCAAAGGCGGTTCGAACGGCTCTCTATTATAGAGACTTGAGCATGTTAGCCGTAGCTTAGCTTCCGCACTTCAAACACTGAGCTGTCATTCGTGACAGGCCTCTTTCTGGTTAATTAAACAGTCTAATTGAGGATTGAAGCGAGCGGTCATTAAGCGAGTCTGTGGAATCCTCCTGGTCAGTGAAGCGTTGACTGACAGTCGACCAATAAACAGCTGACCTTTACTCAGGAATGAGTGTGTGAGCGGTGATGGACACAAGCGGACCAGAGACTGCTTTACATCTGCCTACTTCATCAACACTTCACGCAGCCAGGAAGAGCTTTTATATTTGTGTTAGTTTGTTTTCTGTACTTTTAATTAATGAAATACTAGTAAATATATATATGTGTGTGTGTGGTGTTAATTTACCATGATTTCAATATTCTGTTTATAACTTGAGCTTGTTATTTATGGATGATTTTGTTCTGCTGTGTTGTGGTTCTTACAGGATCAAGGTTAACAACACATATCTTTGTCATTTAGTTCTTAGAGCAATATCCTACAGTCTGTCAAACAAGCTCATTGATGTCACACAGTCGGCCTTGGCCTTTGCATAACCAGTTCATTTGTTTTTCTCTCTTTATTTGAATCTTGATGAACTCAAATGCGATCAGATGCTTGAGATCAAATGAATGAATCAGTCTGACATCAGTGTAAAAGCAGGTTTACATTATGAAACACTTCAAAACTAAAGATTCAAAACTCAAACCAGGCAAACTAATATAGGAAAATAGGGTCATTCAGTGTCTCTGTAAAAAAAATATTAAAATTGGGGAAAAACTAACAAAAATACTGATTAGATAATAATGATACGAATTCTACTAATAAGAACAATATAAAACGCACCAAGGATTAATGAGCTACTGGATTCATGAATATTAATCAGGTTGCTCGAACTGATTCGCTGAAATCAAAACAGGGACAAAAGGTGAGCGCCAGCCAATGAGATCGTCGTTTGCGCATTAGCTCCGCCCACTAGTTTCTGAAAAGCGGAATTCTGAAGGAACTCCTTTACAGCAAAATACAACAAACAACGTTTACATGTAGCGCGCATAGGTAGCGCGTCAATTCTCTCGCTGCGTGTGTGTGAGAGACAGCGACGGAGAGGCGTGCGCTTCACACTAGAGTTTACGGTACATTGTGCGCTGCGCATCCTTTCAGATGAACTGCAACACAGCACAGATCGCTCGACGGAGAGAGAAACACACTCCATTCTGTGTGATTTATAAGCGTTTTGAAAAGTGGGGACATGGGGTAATGTCCTGAAAAGTCACCTTCTCCTTGTAATACCTATATTATACCTTTGTCATTATACACATTTATGTCCTCATTTGTCACAAAAATGCGCACACACATACACTCACACTCTCACACACATGCACACACACACTCTCACTCACACACTCTCACACACACACTCTCACACACACACACACTCTCTCTCACACACACTCTCACACACACACACACTCTCAGAGACACACACTCATACACACACTCTCACACACTCACAGACACACACTCACACACACACACACACACTCTCACACACTCTCACACTCACACACTCTCTCTCACACACACACACACTCATACACACACTCTCACACACACACTCACAGACACACACTCTCACACACACACTCACAGACACACACTCTCACACACACACTCACAGACACACACTCTCACACACACACTCACAGACACACACTCTCACACACACACTCACAGACACACACTCTCACACACACACTCACAGACACACACTCTCACACACAGACACACAGACACACACTCTCACACACACACTCACACACACTCTCACAGACACACACTCTCACAGACACACACTCTCACACACACACACACACACACTCACTCACTCACTTACACACTCACACTCACACACACACACACACACACACTCTCTCACACTCACACTCACACACAGACACACACACACACACACACACAGGATCCTGGCTCTGAGACATCGGGCCCCTGCCAGGCTACGAGCCTCAATCGCCACGGCAACAGAACTTTAAGGCCAGTCTTCCAGAAGCCCCACAATGCACCAGTGCACTAATTCAGTCCTGTGTGCGAATGTCATGATGTCATGAAACATGTTTGCAGGTCATTTTACTTCTGTAATGGATGAAGGATATTCATGTAGACTGCGCTTTAGTGCGTTGATTTTGATTGATTGGATGGTAAAGGTGTCTCTATATGACAGTTGGATATAAATAAGGGATCAGTGACATCAGCATGGAGCACGTTACTATTCTGATGGTTATGAAGGAGTCGTGGTTTGACTGCTTAGTCAAAATCAAATCACCTTTATTTCTATATTATTTCTATATTTCTAGGTAGATTGTTCCAGAGTTTGGACGCTAAATAGGAAAAGGAACCACTCAGGGCTGACAGAGCAGCCTTCAAGTGTTAGACAGTGTTCTAGGTTATTACATGCAGAGGTTTTAGGTCCGATATTATTTACAGACTGTATGATGAAGCTGAGGAACCATAAATGCATTTACACCTCAACATTTCAAATGCATAAATAATTTTATAAGATGAATGTTTTACATATTTTTTAAACATACAAATAAATGTTGGGGAAAATGATACTTTTAAATACGATCAAAGCACCAGTAGGTGGCGGCAAATGTTTTAATGAGTGAGTCATTTAGTCATTCATTCAACCGATTCGTTCAAACGGCCTGATTCATTCAGAAACGAGGCAAGTGATTCTTTATGAATGCGTCACTGAATCATTGACTCACTCGATTCGTTCAAAAACGTGGATTCATTCAGTAGCGAATCACCGCTGTGTTGCTCGGAGACACACATCAGTTCTGCTGTGGCTTTGATTGGAACGATTTTCGTTTGTGAAATTGAGCAAAAACAGTAGATGTAGGTGTCTAGGTGTCTAAAATGTAAGTCACTTCATTTTAACTTCTTGTTTACTGAACTACTATTGTATAAAATCAGTGTCACATTGCAATCGTGTTGATATTGATATTCGGGGAAACATCTTGGTCGTGTAATGTTGCTTACTTAAATCATATTTCATAAATATGGTTTTTTTTTCTACGGCAGTAGGCATCCTTTTAGTGCCGACGTCACAATTACGTCACAGCGCTAGCTGGAGGCAAAACAAACCAGCACAGATTCGACTATATAAGGAGCTTAAATCTTGTTGTGATGTTGGGTGCCAGAATCGACGGAGTACAGGCTCCAATTTGACATTTTATCGCATATCTGCTGCCACTGCCAGACAAAAAACCCACCACAGCTGTGGTTAAGAACGCAATAAAACGAGCGGACCGGACAGAAACAATCGCCAAAAATGCTTGCGTTTGCAGCGCACACTTCTTATCAGAAAAGGTTAAATAAAGTATTGTCTTTTGTTGTTATGGATTATGGTTTGTGTTACGCGTCTAAAGATTTCTTATGCATCTCACAACATGCAAGAGTAGCCTTTGTCGTGTATGAAAGTCTGTGCATGTGTGTAAAACAGCAAACTGACGGTTTATATGCTTAAATCACCTGTAATTGTATATACATTGTGATTGATTGTGGCTGGAATTTTTAAGAACTTGGTAAGAAAGAATAATCAAATACAGAAAGTTGAAAATTTGCCGTTTGTGGGTTTTTTATTTCTAGAAAATATTCACATCTTTAATTGTATTGTATGTAAAGTAATGTAACGGTACTGTAATGTCACTGTAAACTCACATTATTTACAGGAGGTATACTTTAAAATAACTATTTGGCCATTACATACATACATCTTCAAATAATATATCCATCACATTAAATGTTGAACTTTTTCTGTATTTTGTCCCAGTTCACCCTCGTGTAGCTGTAAAAATAGTAGCCTGCTGACACTGAACTACATCTTCATGACTAGATAGACACAGGTGAATTTCTCTTTACTATACTCGTTAGGTGTCTCTATCAGGGGTGAATGAGTCACTCAACCGGAGGTAATCCTGGCCGATCTGAGTGTACGGGTCGGCTAGTCTGCTTTCGTCCGTTAAAGTTCACTTTTTCAAATAACAATCGCTGTGGCAGTGAGTGACCGTACATATTCAGGTCAAATCGGGGTTTCTCCAGTCATTGTTACAAAATAAGCTAACAAAACTTCCTAGCTAGCGTTAGTGAAGCGGTCAGGGAATCCAGCTCCGGCCACAGAAAAACATCACCGTGTTTACTAACTGAAAAGGGGTCTATAACTTTCTATGAGTTACTTTGTGTGTGCTGTTGCGCTAATTCGTTTTGATTTCTGCACGAGTCTCAATCTCTCTCACTCATCTGGCACAACATAAATACATTATCAGTCGCCGTTTACACTGAATGCAATTAAAATTAGAATCATTCTCACGAGAAAAGACATGTTTACATGCGGATGTGAGAGTAAGTGTGATGTCAAAACAGACTGGCTCAGAATCGGCAGACAGAGGAAAATCGGCTCATTCCGGTCCCAGGCCGGTCGATCGGTGCATCTCTAGAAACCGGTTTCAGTTTTTACCCACGGGTAAGTTCACGTTAAGTTTGAGTTTTCAGGCTCAAGAAGGTGGGTTGGTTTTGAGCGGGTTTTATTATTTCATGAATAAAATAATATATTAACCGATACCCTCAAAACAACATATGCATCATTTTCAGTGTCAGCAGTCAGAATAATCCAATTTAAATGCAAAAAGTGCCCAATATAAGTGATAGGAAAAAGCAACGTAATTAGCAGGTATTTCACACTCGTTCATGCACACATCAGGACAGTCAAAACTGATACATACTGAATTATAATCCAACAATTAAAAAATAAATAACAACAACAATAATGCGCTTACCTTCATGTTGCTCTATAATTTTACACAGAACTCGATTAAGTTCATATTGTAGAACATAATACAGAACTTTGCACAGTCGAAACTAATCAAGTCTAGCAGTTTTCAAGGATTTATCAATCTGGGGTGCGTTTCCCAAAAGCTACTATGGTCGCAAGTTCCGTCGTTACCAATAGATTTCAGTGGAACTAACTACCATAGTTAGCTAACGATGCTTTTGGGAAACGCATCCCTGGACTGTTTAAAAGAAAAAAGACAGGATCGTATGTACCGAGATATTTATTTTCGGTTATGATTAATTCAGATGTGCTCTGATTTCGGAGTTGCAGTGATAGAGCCTTCGTGTCATCTCACTCCACAATAATTCACGTTTTGAGAGAGTCACTCTCCCACTCTTTATCTTATATTTAGGCATTGTGATAACTTGACTATACAGTCATACTACATTCAAAATCAGATACGTTATAACTTATAACACTAAAAACTTGTCACTTATGAATCATAACGTCTGTCTGCTGAGCCCTCGTGATAAGTGCGGCTGTCGACGTTTACATCAGCATCAGCACCAGCGCCTCTGCAGTGTGTGTGTGTGTGTGTGTGTGTGTGTGTGTTTAGTAACGTTGTGATGACTGATTGGATGCAGTACATGCACACTTGGGCTTGTTTGTTAAACAATTAGCCTATGCAATTTATATGTTTGAAAACCACCAAACTGATCCCAAACCAGCTCAGATTTTGTCCACCCACCCAAGCCAATTTTTACCCGCACAATCAAATTCAAAACCGCCCAATCTGGCAACACTGAATTGGACCAATCAGCTGTGAGCAAAGTGACGTATATCTGATGCAATGAAGCCACTTCCCCGTATCTCTCACTCCAAATTAATCTTCAGCAGAAAAGTGAATTGCGCTGACTCTCGCGAGACGTGCATCCAGCTGACGCTTTGCTGATGCTCTCCACACGTTCCCTGTGATTGGCTGTTTGCTGCACGTGTCACACGTTCAGGTGCATGCGCTCCAGAGTTAATCACAAACTCTGGTTCAAACTCTGAGTTGGGAGAGAAGGTTTATATTGAGCTTTGTGAGCCCAGTGAACCTGATCTTAACCAGGTTGGCTTTATCGGGTTTTGTCAACTCAAAACTTACTCTGCAACTCT
>NW_015506103.1:383100-390717 GCF_001515645.1 Sinocyclocheilus grahami | reverse complement strand
ACACACACACACACACTCTCTCACACTCACACTCACACACAGACACACACACACACACACACACAGGACTGAGACATCGAGACATCGGGCCCCTGCCAGGCTACGAGCCTCAATCGCCACGGCAACAGAACTTTAAGGCCAGTCTTCCCACAATGCACCAATGCACCAGTGCACTAATTCAGTCCTGTGTGCGAATGTCATGATGTCATGAAACATGTTTGCAGGTCATTTTACTTCTGTAATGGATGAAGGATATTCATGTAGACTGCGCTTTAGTGCGTTGATTTTGATTGATTGGATGGTAAAGGTGTCTCTATATGACAGTTGGATATAAATAAGGGATCAGTGACATCAGCATGGAGCACGTTACTATTCTGATGGTTATGAAGGAGTCGTGGTTTGACTGCTTAGTCAAAATCAAATCACCTTTATTTCTATATTATTTCTATATTTCTAGGTAGATTGTTCCAGAGTTTGGACGCTAAATAGGAAAAGGAACCACTCAGGGCTGACAGAGCAGCCTTCAAGTGTTAGACAGTGTTCTAGGTTATTACATGCAGAGGTTTTAGGTCCGATATTATTTACAGACTGTATGATGAAGCTGAGGAACCATAAATGCATTTACACCTCAACATTTCAAATGCATAAATAATTTTATAAGATGAATGTTTTACATATTTTTTAAACATACAAATAAATGTTGGGGAAAATGATACTTTTAAATACGATCAAAGCACCAGTAGGTGGCGGCAAATGTTTTAATGAGTGAGTCATTTAGTCATTCATTCAACCGATTCGTTCAAACGGCCTGATTCATTCAGAAACGAGGCAAGTGATTCTTTATGAATGCGTCACTGAATCATTGACTCACTCGATTCGTTCAAAAACGTGGATTCATTCAGTAGCGAATCACCGCTGTGTTGCTCGGAGACACACATCAGTTCTGCTGTGGCTTTGATTGGAACGATTTTCGTTTGTGAAATTGAGCAAAAACAGTAGATGTAGGTGTCTAGGTGTCTAAAATGTAAGTCACTTCATTTTAACTTCTTGTTTACTGAACTACTATTGTATAAAATCAGTGTCACATTGCAATCGTGTTGATATTGATATTCGGGGAAACATCTTGGTCGTGTAATGTTGCTTACTTAAATCATATTTCATAAATATGGTTTTTTTTTCTACGGCAGTAGGCATCCTTTTAGTGCCGACGTCACAATTACGTCACAGCGCTAGCTGGAGGCAAAACAAACCAGCACAGATTCGACTATATAAGGAGCTTAAATCTTGTTGTGATGTTGGGTGCCAGAATCGACGGAGTACAGGCTCCAATTTGACATTTTATCGCATATCTGCTGCCACTGCCAGACAAAAAACCCACCACAGCTGTGGTTAAGAACGCAATAAAACGAGCGGACCGGACAGAAACAATCGCCAAAAATGCTTGCGTTTGCAGCGCACACTTCTTATCAGAAAAGGTTAAATAAAGTATTGTCTTTTGTTGTTATGGATTATGGTTTGTGTTACGCGTCTAAAGATTTCTTATGCATCTCACAACATGCAAGAGTAGCCTTTGTCGTGTATGAAAGTCTGTGCATGTGTGTAAAACAGCAAACTGACGGTTTATATGCTTAAATCACCTGTAATTGTATATACATTGTGATTGATTGTGGCTGGAATTTTTAAGAACTTGGTAAGAAAGAATAATCAAATACAGAAAGTTGAAAATTTGCCGTTTGTGGGTTTTTTATTTCTAGAAAATATTCACATCTTTAATTGTATTGTATGTAAAGTAATGTAACGGTACTGTAATGTCACTGTAAACTCACATTATTTACAGGAGGTATACTTTAAAATAACTATTTGGCCATTACATACATACATCTTCAAATAATATATCCATCACATTAAATGTTGAACTTTTTCTGTATTTTGTCCCAGTTCACCCTCGTGTAGCTGTAAAAATAGTAGCCTGCTGACACTGAACTACATCTTCATGACTAGATAGACACAGGTGAATTTCTCTTTACTATACTCGTTAGGTGTCTCTATCAGGGGTGAATGAGTCACTCAACCGGAGGTAATCCTGGCCGATCTGAGTGTACGGGTCGGCTAGTCTGCTTTCGTCCGTTAAAGTTCACTTTTTCAAATAACAATCGCTGTGGCAGTGAGTGACCGTACATATTCAGGTCAAATCGGGGTTTCTCCAGTCATTGTTACAAAATAAGCTAACAAAACTTCCTAGCTAGCGTTAGTGAAGCGGTCAGGGAATCCAGCTCCGGCCACAGAAAAACATCACCGTGTTTACTAACTGAAAAGGGGTCTATAACTTTCTATGAGTTACTTTGTGTGTGCTGTTGCGCTAATTCGTTTTGATTTCTGCACGAGTCTCAATCTCTCTCACTCATCTGGCACAACATAAATACATTATCAGTCGCCGTTTACACTGAATGCAATTAAAATTAGAATCATTCTCACGAGAAAAGACATGTTTACATGCGGATGTGAGAGTAAGTGTGATGTCAAAACAGACTGGCTCAGAATCGGCAGACAGAGGAAAATCGGCTCATTCCGGTCCCAGGCCGGTCGATCGGTGCATCTCTAGAAACCGGTTTCAGTTTTTACCCACGGGTAAGTTCACGTTAAGTTTGAGTTTTCAGGCTCAAGAAGGTGGGTTGGTTTTGAGCGGGTTTTATTATTTCATGAATAAAATAATATATTAACCGATACCCTCAAAACAACATATGCATCATTTTCAGTGTCAGCAGTCAGAATAATCCAATTTAAATGCAAAAAGTGCCCAATATAAGTGATAGGAAAAAGCAACGTAATTAGCAGGTATTTCACACTCGTTCATGCACACATCAGGACAGTCAAAACTGATACATACTGAATTATAATCCAACAATTAAAAAATAAATAACAACAACAATAATGCGCTTACCTTCATGTTGCTCTATAATTTTACACAGAACTCGATTAAGTTCATATTGTAGAACATAATACAGAACTTTGCACAGTCGAAACTAATCAAGTCTAGCAGTTTTCAAGGATTTATCAATCTGGGGTGCGTTTCCCAAAAGCTACTATGGTCGCAAGTTCCGTCGTTACCAATAGATTTCAGTGGAACTAACTACCATAGTTAGCTAACGATGCTTTTGGGAAACGCATCCCTGGACTGTTTAAAAGAAAAAAGACAGGATCGTATGTACCGAGATATTTATTTTCGGTTATGATTAATTCAGATGTGCTCTGATTTCGGAGTTGCAGTGATAGAGCCTTCGTGTCATCTCACTCCACAATAATTCACGTTTTGAGAGAGTCACTCTCCCACTCTTTATCTTATATTTAGGCATTGTGATAACTTGACTATACAGTCATACTACATTCAAAATCAGATACGTTATAACTTATAACACTAAAAACTTGTCACTTATGAATCATAACGTCTGTCTGCTGAGCCCTCGTGATAAGTGCGGCTGTCGACGTTTACATCAGCATCAGCACCAGCGCCTCTGCAGTGTGTGTGTGTGTGTGTGTTTAGTAACGTTGTGATGACTGATTGGATGCAGTACATGCACACTTGGGCTTGTTTGTTAAACAATTAGCCTATGCAATTTATATGTTTGAAAACCACCAAACTGATCCCAAACCAGCTCAGATTTTGTCCACCCACCCAAGCCAATTTTTACCCGCACAATCAAATTCAAAACCGCCCAATCTGGCAACACTGAATTGGACCAATCAGCTGTGAGCAAAGTGACGTATATCTGATGCAATGAAGCCACTTCCCCGTATCTCTCACTCCAAATTAATCTTCAGCAGAAAAGTGAATTGCGCTGACTCTCGCGAGACGTGCATCCAGCTGACGCTTTGCTGATGCTCTCCACACGTTCCCTGTGATTGGCTGTTTGCTGCACGTGTCACACGTTCAGGTGCATGCGCTCCAGAGTTAATCACAAACTCTGGTTCAAACTCTGAGTTGGGAGGGAAGGTTTATATTGAGCTTTGTGAGCCCAGTGAACCTGATCTTAACCAGGTTGGCTTTATCGGGTTTTGTCAACTCAAAACTTACTCTGCAACTCTTGAGTTTGTTCATCTCACTTCGTGCTACAGGCCACTGAGCAATACTGAAAATATTACTATAAATTGTAGCAACACCTCCCACTTTACCTTTTGGATGCGGCTGATTTTTATAACAGTAATCTAACCCTTAACAATACCAGTTCAGCATTATATTAACAGTGCTCTGACAAAGTGGCAGTGATTTTTCAGCCTGGGATGAATGTCAGAATGAGCGCAGGCGCTCTGTGTGATTGATAGTCGTTTAAATCGGCACTTTTCATTTTATTGATTATGTGTGCGACTGCATGCTGTCCAGTTCATTTTTACTGTCTGTCAGACGCTGCAGGTCAGGGCTTTGTGCATTTGCAGTCCAGCTCTGAGATGAATGTTTATGCCATGCAAATGTGAGTCTGACCTGCACCAAAACACCTGCGCAGATGCAGTCTGAACCTCTGTCCACAAATACACTGGTCTAATCAAACTGGAAAATGGTGCAAACTTGATCAAATATGTGACAAATTCAAATGATGCTGCATTAGCTCTACACAAGACGATAGTGTGATTATTCAGCTCAGTTCAGTTCTGTGATGTTCTCGTGGTGGCTTCAGTAACGGTACAGTAAAAGCCGAGTGAGATGTGATGGGCTGAGTACAGGTTGCTTTGCAGTGTTTGTCTTTGTTTGATTGGTTCAGTTAGTGAACGTTTGTTGTGTTGATCTGTCTGGAAGAATAGTTGGG
This sequence comes from Sinocyclocheilus grahami, assembly GCF_001515645.1. Lineage (NCBI taxonomy): Eukaryota > Metazoa > Chordata > Actinopteri > Cypriniformes > Cyprinidae > Sinocyclocheilus > Sinocyclocheilus grahami. The sequence continues at coordinate 385,918 of NW_015506103.1, read as the reverse complement.
TACACTGAACCAGAAGAAGGATGGACTGACCAATCAGCACCAAATCAGACCCTTTCACAGATTTATCGTATCGTCTCCTCAACAGGTTTGACAACCGTTTTCAATCGTTTGCATGATGTGTTTGCGGTGTTTACTCCAGGAGGCCAAGCAGCGAGAGCTTCTGGATGTGGGGACTCTGGAGGGGAGGCTGGAGAACCGGACACTCACAGTGGTCAGCGGTGCAGACATGGTCAACATCACCTGCCTGAACTTTACAGCCTTCAACGAAGAGGTGGCCAAGGTAACGTCTGCTCTGACACTTAGAAACAGACACTGCGCTGAGAAGAGAAACACACTAGATATGAGATGATGTGCTTAATATTGCATACGAGCCGCAGAGCAGAAGCCCCCCGGTGTCCTGACAGCCTTGTGTTCAGTCTCTAAACACACAACTATCAGACCTTCAGTGGCTCTCTTTCAGTGACACTCCCTAAAGGAATTTCACAAAATAATTTATCTTGTTCATTTATTTTGAAAGGTGCGTTTTGCTTTAGGAAACAATCATAACCATTAACCTAATTTTAGAATAAGTCATCAAGAAATCCAAAAACATCAGCTACAAATATGCAGCAACAGATAGAAATCCAGCACATACACCAATAAATCATGCAGTTTTCTTCTGATCACAGAGAAACAACAAGAACATGAACCGATAGTTTGGTGCTGATAGACATCGTCTGATTCACTTTATCAGAGCCACAAACACCACTGAAAGAAAACACTAACGCTGATGGGAACTAATGAACGTTGTGATGATATTTATGATGGTCTTTGTCCGTTCTCTCATTCAGATCATGTTAATGAACTTTCCTGCATTCGGCTGCTGATTGTCTTTTGTATCGAGTCTCTTCAAGCACTAAAGTTCATCCAGACTTGATAACGTGTGTTGGTGTGATGTATGTTTTCTGTGTGTTTAGGAGTGGGCCGAAGAGCTTTTCAGCTTGGCGTCGAACCTGCTGGCTCAGAACATGTCCAGAGAATCCTGTCTGGAGAAAGTGTGAGTGTCTCCCGTTCCTCTGAGAAAGAGATGAGTTTATGATGTCATGAACACACTTTACAACACATGTTTCTCATTTCACATACACAGAGGTTTTGTAAAACTCCAAAATAAAATGCCTGGACCAGTGAATATGAGGCTTTTCACACTATAATGATGCAGCATGTGTTAGCCGTTGTGTTGGTCATTCTAGCTCACATCTGTTGGTTCTGACACTGAAACGAAAATGAAAATCAGCCTTTCTTCACAGACTCAGCGCTGCTGCGAGTCTAAATGACTTCCAGGCTTCACGTAACATCTGCTAGCGTGAGCTGGTTGAGTATTAACTCTGCTCAGCCGGTGCGTAGCGATAGCATGACCGCGGCCGTCTGGTCACATGATGAAGGTCCGGGACTCAATCCCATGATGCCGCTCTCCCACACCGGATCGTAAATCAGGACGGCTGTGACTTTGGCCGGGAAAGAGTCCAGCTGCATTAATTATTTGCAAAAAGCCACTTACAGCTGAATAGTTAACGATAGTTTTTTGCACACGGACTGTTTTTAGACACAAGTCTTGTGCTTTTTACATGCTTCAATACCATTGCAAAGCATTCTGGGATGGGAGAGAAGCAGTGTGGGAAATGTAAACTATCTAAACACACTCTCACACACACACTCACACACTCTCTCACACACTCACACACACACACTCACACACTCTCTCACACACTCACACACACACTCACACACTCTCACACACACACACACTCACACACTCACACTCACACACACACTCACACACTCTCACACACACACACACTCACACACTCACACTCACACACACACTCACACACTCTCACACACACACACACTCACACACTCACACTCACACACACACTCACACACTCTCACACACACACACACTCACACACTCACACTCACACACACACTCACACACTCTCACACACACACACACTCACACACTCACACTCACACACACACACACACACACACACCAGCACAGAAATGCACGTGCTCACCAGCGTAAATAACTATAAATCAGTAGTTAAGCTGGTCCGATGCACTCGTTACTGTATATAAGGAAATATGTACAGTAGCTCAATGCAGCAGTATGTCATCATATTATTATTTTTTTTAAATGAGGTTTAAATGTTGTATTTAGTGTAAATTTAGCCCTATTGTGTTGTGTTGAATTATGATTGTGTGTGTGTGTGTGTATGTTTATGTGGTTTATGAGGACACAAATTTGTATAATGACAAAGGTATGACAGGTATTACAAGGAGAAGGTGACTTTTCAGGACATTACCCCATGTCCCCACTTTTCAAAACGCTTAAGAGAGAGAGAGAGAGTGTGTGTGTGTGAGAGGGAGAGTGTGTGTGTGTGTGAGAGAGTGTGTGTGTGTGAGAGAGTGTGTGTGTGTGTGTGTGTGTGTGTGTGAGAGAGTGTGAGTGTGTGTAAGGGGAGACGTGAAATGAATAAATAGCATGTGTGAGTACGAGGCTTTATCCATTAGTACTAGTAAGTATCCGCAGCACAGCCCATTATTATCGGTGACTGGCCAATTCTCTATGAAGTCTGTCTGTTCAGGCTGTGTGTGATCATGATTCGTTCTGTTCTTCACAGGTACACAAGACTGACGTTACAGCTGACGGCCGAGGCTGGCATTCCTGTGAAAAAGTGGGTAAAAACAGCAAATGTTAAGCAGGTTCACCTCAACATGTCTGTACAGATGCTGTCGTATTCTGTCTTCCAGTATCTTCCGTCTGTTCTCGGCCGAC
>NW_015506103.1:375670-380504 GCF_001515645.1 Sinocyclocheilus grahami | reverse complement strand
GTGTGTGTCTGTCTGTCTGTCTGTCTGTGTCTGTGTGTGTGTGTGTGTGTGTGTGCGTGTGTTTCTGTACTGATGAGCAGCGGCGCTAAGATCCGGCCGTACCTCACCGTAGAGCAGATGACAGATTTCCTGAACAACAGACAGAGAGACCCTCGTCTGAACGAGATCCTGTACCCGCCCCTCAAAGCCGAGCAAGTGCAGGGATTGGTGGAGAAATACGAGCCTGACACCATGCTTTCACGAAGAGGTTGGTGAATTCTCCTGTCACTCAAACAGACTCCGCCCACTCTCTGCTGTTTGATCCCTGAGAATTAAAGCTGTAATGATATAAAATGCTCATATGATGTTGAACTGAAGGTTTGCTGTTCAGTGAATAAGAGTTTGATGTTATGTGACGGTCAAAACCCAAAACTTCCTCTCTCCAGTCCATCCTGAATATATATTACTTAAACTGCAGAAACAACATCACAGCCATGAGCTCATTAACATATGACCCGCCCACACATATTCAGTATGAACTACACCAATCATAACAAGGCTCATTTACATTTTACAAGAGGCAAAGAGTCCGTTTTACAGTAAAAAAAAAAAAAAAGATAATTAAATCAAAGAACTTTTGGAGAGATGAATGTAGATGTTTTTGTTAAGAGCCATACTGTAGCAGCTCATGAGCCCTGTATCAGAGGAGGGTTCTCTACTGAGTCTAAATCACTGCAAAGAACCATCGAAGAACCTGTATGTTTAAAAGATGCTGGATTGTAGTCTTCCATGAAGATGCTGTCTGTCCTCATGAACCTCGTCTCCATTTCTGAGCACACTGCATTAATGAAGTCTTTCTCCGTGGTGTTCCCTCACGAGGCTGGAAAGGTGAGCGCTCCGCTGAGATGAAAGTCACCCGTTGCTGCTTCATTAGAGGCAACCTGTTCAGATGTCAGAGGAAGAGCTGTGTTAATTAGGCTGTGGGAGTCTACAGAGGGCATGGCAGGATTAATTAGCGTAAAGTGGCCAGAGGGACGGCAGGGATGTTACATGCGCTAGACTCCACCTGAGAGCCGCGGAGCCCTGTGAAAATGGACTGAAATGAGAAGCGGCTGGTCGACATTCCAGCAGTCTGAGCTGTCACTTCTGCTGAACTCATGATGACTTCATCTTAACGAGGAAATGCTCGTGACATTCTGTGGTTACAGTTGCATTCTTTCTTAAAATAAGATTAAGTAGATTAGAGGTGCTCATTCCTGTTCCTGTAGATCTACTGTACCTGTATTGATCCAAGTGTTCCTGAAGGCCTTCAGTAACCGGTTCTGGTATTGGCGCAAGACTTTGTGGGAAGGTAGATCTCCAGGAGCAGGACTGAGCATTGCTGACATAGAGTATTTAAAGGAGACATTATGCCCCTTTTTACAATATGTAATATAAGTCTCTGGTGTCCCCAGAATGTGTCTGAAGTTTCAGCTCAATATACTCCACAGATCATTTATTATAACATTTTGAAAATGCCTATTTTGAGTGGAAGCAGAAACACGCTGTTTTTCGTGCCTGTCTCTTTAAATGCAAATGAGCTGCTGCTCCCTGCCCCCTTTTCCAGAATAGAGCTGCGCCATTACAGCTCAGACCTGCTAAAAACATCTGTTTTGGTTCTGATTATCATGTTTATCTCGCTGAAATCATGCGTTTTAAACCATATGAGTTTAAACTTCTGATATAAGGTTTTCTGAGCGCACACATCTGAAGCACACGCACAGAAAGCGGCTGTCACAGCATGCGAGCACTAAACTAAGTTCTCATTCACACACAAGCTTACCTTAAAAACACACGAGTTACAAAAACAGTGGGTTATGTCTGTGAAGGTAAACAGCTGGGAAATAAATCACATGTTTATTTTAGATCTGTGTGGCAGCAGCAATATACAGTAAATACATCAATAAATCCTCTGCTCTGTTGTCTCTGAGGCTGGGACTCTAAACAGTGTTCTGTGCTCGTCTCTGCAGCCAAACACAGAACAGTTAGCATGCTTCGCTCAAACTTTCTCCATGGCATTAGAAGTAATACACCGCTGTCGCTTGTGAAATCAAAATGACGGCGCCGTGGGTGGAAACTTACAGATTGAGGGGCGGTCATATTATAATGAGATCGCTTTGCCACGTCACCAAGGGAGCGAAATCAGACGCGCTGGTTTTCTCAGACGCTTGCAGAAAAAGGCTTCCCAAAACAAAGTTACTGGGTTAATGTTTATCATGTTTCCTTGGTTGGTAGATGCACCGGAGACCTGATTATAGCACTTACAACCTGGAAGAGTCAGATTTTCATGATATGTCACCTTTAAAGAAGGGAACCATCCACTGGTCTGAAGGTCTGTCCAGCACAGTCCAAAGTTTGCAAATGTACACAGGATTGTTAATACTGTTGTTTTGTGGTGCAGGGCAGATCTCGGTGGAGGGCTTCGCCAGATATCTGAGCGGAGAAGAGAACAGTATCATCCCTCCAGAGAAGCTGGACCAGAGTGAAGACATGACGCTGCCGCTCTCGCATTACTTCATCAACTCCTCGCACAACACCTACCTCACTGGTCAGCCAATCAGACGCTTTGCACAACACCTACATCACTCTGTACATCAGTCCCTCACAGCCTCGTTTTCATTCCTGTCATCAGCCACAGGCTTTACACGCCGCAGGGCGCTGGTACTGTGAGCCACGTCACTTTGTTGTGAACACAAATTGAATATGAAACTGTCAGGGATTTTGTTTGGGGTTTTTCCGTTTCCGTCAGACTATATGAAGAAGTGAGTCACTCTGAGAGCACAAAAGCAGATGTTTAGCCTTTGAACATGAACTAATGTTTTGTGGGATGCTCACAAATGTACAAATAATCCTCAGTGATGATCGTTTGTGGCCTGAACAGATGATCCAGTGTCAATGTGGTTTCAGATGCTAATGCACTTAGATTTAGCCATTCGAATGAAGATGGAGTGACAAAAACCTCCCTGCAATTCTTTGCACTTATGTAGTTGTAGAATTATGATATTAATGTCAGTATCATTTGAGCTAATGGCTGTACTTCATTTAGACTCAGTTTAAGCACTTCCAATCCATATACTCCATTTTACAATAAAACTCAAGATGTGTCACTAATGCATTTTTAGATTAATTTAGATGAAGTTCTGCCAGTTATCTCAATCAGACAGGAAGCACATAATCACTCAGAAGACCAAAATATATGTGACTTCTGTAACATAAACCATTCTCCACTTTTATTAAAGGCTTTGCATTGCATTTGGTCTCAGCTGAAGTGCATTATTATTGTAGGTGAAATGGTAACATTTTTAATGCAAAACTTTTGACAAGGAAGAGAAGCACTATATTTTAATGATCAAACTTGATCAAATCAGACAGGTGAGACATGCAATGCATCAGCAAAGACAGTAGATTAGATACGAGTGAGAGAGTTGTTATCGAGTCTCCTGATGTCCGTGCTCTGTTGTTTTCTGCAGCGGGTCAGCTGGCGGGAAACTCGTCTGTGGAGATGTACCGGCAGGTTCTGCTCTCCGGCTGTCGCTGTATAGAGCTGGACTGCTGGAAGGGACGCACCGCCGACGAAGAGCCGTTCATCACACACGGCTTCACCATGACCTCAGAGATCTGCTTCAAGGTAAATGCATTTATCTCCTTGTTAGGTGCGGACTTGGGAATTGAGCTGGATGAGATGGTTTTGACAGGGATGTGGAGCAACAGAACCAGCGGTGAGGTTTAGCAGAACATTCAGACGGCATGAGCTTTAGGAACCGTAAAGAACATGAAGGATTATGAGGAAATGGCATGAAGGAGGCAGAGAGAGTATACGCGATTGCGACATATTGAAAAACATATTTTAACGGATTAGAATAAGTTGTTAGGTTTAGCGGATGTGGTTGTGCAATTAAGTGTGTTCACAATCTGAATTCTGTTGATAAAGGATAGAGATCCAGTGTACCAGAAAACATTTCTCTAGTGTTATGAGACAGACAATCTTTGAGGAGGCACAAGAATGATCGCATAAACAGAGAAAGCACCCATTTCACACCTAATTTTTTTAAAATCATGACTGTCCCTCAGTTGTGGTGTCATTTCCATGCATGTAAACTAATGGATGGCTTTTCAGGAGGTGATCGAGGCCATCGCAGAGAGCGCCTTCAAGACGTCTCCGTTCCCAGTCATCCTGTCCTTTGAGAACCATGTGGACTCGTAAGTGTCAAAGCTCTTTTTCACTCTTTCTTAGAGTAACATAAATGATCCAAGTGTTTAGAGCTTTACTCACAGCATGTTGTTACAGTTAACATGTACTCTGTGTGTGTGTGTGTGTGTGTGTGTGTGTGTGTGCGCGTGATACAGAGAGCGCGACCATAACGTAGAGACTGAAATGTCATGCCGTCGTGTAAATAAGATAAATGACATAAGGCTATTTAGATTTTTATTTATTAAGACTATTTAGTTTGTTTAATGAAAGAACAAGGTATAGACATGTTCTATAAGAAAGGTAACTTTAAATGACTTCTGTTGTGATCTGGCGCTATAGAGAAAATATAATTCTCTATAAAATTATAATCTTTTTAACTTGTTTTGAAAGAATGTTTCATTCAGAACGTGAAGACGGCTGCCGTCACTCATTTCCTCAGTGTGTCTCACGCTCTTACTGTGTCTCAGTCCCAAACAGCAGGCGAAGATGGCCGAGTATTGCCGATCAATATTTGGAGACGCATTGCTCACAGACCCACTGGAGAAATACCCCGTGAGTGAAAAACAGATCACGCACACACACACTCTCTCTCTCTCTCTCTCTCTCTCTCTCTCTCTCTCTCTC
>NW_015506103.1:367567-374807 GCF_001515645.1 Sinocyclocheilus grahami | reverse complement strand
ACACACACACACTCACACACACACACACACACTCTCTCTCTCTCAATTCAATTCAAATAGCTTTATTGGCATGACAAAAATAAATGTTGTATTGCCAAAGCATTAAGACAACAAAGAGAATGATTTAACATCTGAACATTTACATTAGAACATCTTAACATTTTATATATGAATTGGCTTTTTATGAATGTCCCTTGATTTGCTGTTTTCCCCTTTAATGAGAAGATTGATCTGGCTGTGATCAGACAGGGGCGACTGGGCTTTGACGGTAAATGCACTGAAATGGGAAGGGCTTATATTTGATATGGCATAATCTACAACACTGTTCCCCAGATCTGAGCTATAGGTGAATTGTCCGCAGGAATCTCCTTTGATTCTACCATTGAGCATATAAAGACCTAAAGTTTGACAAAGGTGGGCTAGCTCTCTCCCGTGCCTATTGACTCCAGTATCCTGGTTATTTCTTCTAGGTAGGGTACTGAAGAGACCTTGGGGTATATGTGTGAACAGATGTTTATCTCCTGAATTATCAATATAGTCTAATTCTGAGCCAGTTCGAGCATTTAAATCTCCACATAGTAAAATTTTCCCCAGAGTTTGATATTGATGAGTTTCTTCCTGTAAAGTGTGGAATACTTCATCGTCGTAGTATGGGGAATCTGATGGAGGAATGTCCATCAGAAATGTCCATCAAAGTGTCGTTTCCTCGAGTTTCTTCTTCATGAGTGATCTGGAGTCGTATGAATGCCAATTTGTAACTTCTCCATTAAAGGGATCGTTCACCCAGAAATCATCATTCTGTCATAATTTACTCTTCCTCATGTTCATCTATAGTGTTACAGGTTTTTGAAGAGTGTGCATGTAAATATAATATAATGAATCATCAATCATGTGACCAGGAACACTTGACATATATAGGGCCCTATGAATCAGTTTATGTATTTATCTATCTATGCATCTATCTATCTATCTGTCTGTCTTTATCATATTTACAGAAGAGTTTTTGTTCATTCTAACCTATAAAATGATCATTTGGAGACACAGGGTTCATGCATGTCAATCACTATCCAGCGACACATTTCTCTGGGTCTTTCTGGTGTGTGCAGTTGGAGGCCGGTGTTCCTCTGCCCAGCCCCGTGGACCTGATGGGCAAAATCCTCATCAAGAACAAGAAGAGTTCCCACAAAGCTGACGGCAGCGCTAAGAAGAAGCTCTTCGAGCAAACGTCCAACCCCTGCAGCGACACGTCCAGCATGTGTGAGCCCTCGTCTCCCAGCACAGGTGCACACACAAAAACACCTCATTCTGCAGTCATCAGAGAGTCAGCTGAGCCACACTGTGAGCATTTAAGGGTTTTTTTTTTTTGAAGCACTAATGCTTTTGAGTGCGGTGCATCCTCAGGATGCTGATCCTTCAGATTCATGTTTAGAGATCATTCTTTTCATCAGCTAATAAAACTGCTGGTGTGTAAACTCAAGTCAAGTTTACAGATTCTCCTGTCCTGCTGCTGGTCTCTCGCTGCCCCCTGCTGACCAATAGTTATCATGGACTTGGTGTTTTGCCTTGTCTCTGTGGGTCAGGTCAGACACTAACCAGTCTTGAATAATAACCCGTACATGTGTTTTGTAACAGGGTCGACACATCAGGAGATTCACATCAGCATTCATGCAGACGGGAACGAGGCAGGCGAAAGAAGATTGCAGAGAATGAAGTCGATTGATAAAACGGCAGGGTCGCTGTCACGCAACGCAAGTCTGGCCGATGATAAAGGTTAGTGTTTGAACGTGAAGCGTGTAAAAAGAGCCGTGCACCTCAGACTGGTTAGTGATGTCAGTCCGTGTCGTGTGTTGATCAGCAGAAGCGGACGCAGAGAGTGATGCGGAGGAAGATAACGATGAAAGTAAGAAGTCCATGGATGAGGTAAGTGATGTTTACGGGCTGTGTGTCATCGGAGTGCTCTAGAGTGTTTCTAGGTAATGTTTTCATGGGTTTTTCTTCCTGCAGGAGGCGCATGAGTTATGATTGTTTACAACTGTTTATTCCAACGATTGGGACCTGAGATACAAAACTATTTGTAGTTATCAATTTACTCTCCCTAATGTTTTTCAAACCTGAATTACTTTTTTCTGTGGAACAACAAACCGAAACGCTGTTTCACAGAAGAAATTAAGTCATGAAGGTTTGGTTTTCTGAGAATTATACACATATTTGTCAAGTGATGTGTGCGTCAAGTCAGGTCACCCTTATTTATAATGCTTAATGCACCAGACGTGAGTGTGTGTGTGTGTGTGAGAGAGTGTGTGTGTGAGAGAGTGTGTGTGTGTGTGTGTGTGTGTGTGTGTGAGAGAGAGTGTGTGAGAGAGTGGGTGTGTGTGTGTGAGAGAGTGTGGGTGTGTGTGTGAGAGAGTGTGGGTGTGTGTGTGTGAGTGAGTGTGGGTGTGTGTGTGTGAGTGAGTGTGTGTGTGTGTGTGTGTGAGAGAGTGTGGGTGTGTGTGTGTGAGTGAGTGTGGGTGTGTGTGTGTGAGTGAGTGTGGAGTGTGTGTGTGTGTGTGTGAGAGAGTGTGTGTGAGTGTGTGTGTGAGTGAGTGAGTGTGTGAGAGAGTGTGTGAGAGAGAGAGTGTGTGTGTGAGTGTGTGTGTGAGTGAGAGAGTGTGTGAGAGAGAGAGTGTGAGTGAGTGAGTGTGTGTGAGAGTGTGGGTGTGTAAGTGTGAGTGAGGGAGTGTGTGTACAGTGTCATCTAGAGGTCTTTCTGTGCAGCACAGCATCAGATCTCAGTAAATACTCTCCATTCACACTAGATTGCGGGGTGTAACAATACTCATGTCATAATTTGGTTCTATACGAGATTGAATTCGTGATTTGAGCATTATATCACAAGAGCAGCACTCCGGCTTTCATTGCTCAGTGTGTCGACATTTTCTGTTGGTCAGGATTGAGGACATTTTCATTTTGAATGGTTACTCCTGGAACAGTTAGCGTGTGAGTCTGGATCTGTACGCCACTGGAGTGACGCGTGTCTCTGCTGTCTGTAGGGGACGGTAAATGAAGCCTTCGCCACAGAGGAGATGTCCAACTTAGTCAACTACATTCAGCCTGTTAAATTCAACTCCTTCGAGACGTGCAAAAGTAAGTCAGTCAGTTATTGAGATGTGTTTGACGCAGCTACGCTGTAAGATCAGTAACTCTTCTCATTCGTCTGCCACAGAAATCGATCGAAGTTATGAAATGTCATCGTTTGTGGAGACCAAAGCGCTGGAGCTGCTCAAAGAATCGCCCGTGGAGTTCGTCGAGTATCTTTTGTGTTTATTGCACTTTTGCAGGTGGAACAGTCTTTCAAATGAAGTGAAATTGTGTAAAAGGTGTAAAAGCTCTTTCCATCCTCTGTCAGAGAAACTTAACTCCTTCACGCAGGTATAATAAACTGCAGCTGAGCAGAATTTATCCCAAAGGAACTCGAGTGGACTCCTCGAACTACATGCCTCAGGTCTTCTGGAACGCCGGATGTCAGCTGGTCGCTCTGAACTTCCAGACCATAGGTACCTTCAGCTCACTCCCCTGACAGGTCAAAGCCACTTTAAACTGTGTGCTTGTTTAAAGCCTGTAATATGAAGCTTTTCTTCAGATGGGAGTTGCTCATAGAAATGCCCTCTTCTCTTCTGTGCATCTCCGTCCCAGCGCACCGTCCCGATTATTGACTGGTTTGGTCATGTATTAGCACTAATGTGCTTGGTTTCCATCTGTGTGTGTGTGATTGGCAGATCTGCCCATGCAGCTGAATCTGGGCATCTTTGAGTACAACGGGAAGTGCGGCTACAGACTGAAGCCAGAGTTCATGCGACGGACGGACAAACAGTTTGACCCGTTCACTCAGAATACAGTCGACGGGATCGTAGCGCACACGCTGTCTGTGAAGGTGAGCGAATGTCTTCACTCGGGATGTAGAACGATACGTCATATCTGCAAAAGGAGACGAAGTGCAGTATGTGTATGAAGTATGGATCATGATATCATATGTAGAGGTTTAATCAGTGACAGTTTGCGGCCCATTTTTATTTTGGGTCATCGCTAGAGAAAATGAAAGTTTAACGAGATTTAATTACGTCATTAAACAATATACACACTTAAACGCTTTAATAAATGGTGCTTTTGGTTCAGTTTTACAAGGAAAGAAAAATGAGCTGTTTCACATTTGAGTAATAAAAATACATCCCATTAACCTTCTTGATTGTTTGAATCAAGCTTATTTTTCTCGATTGGTTATTTGCAACATTTCATTTCAAGCTATTTGAATATACACACTGCTGGTCATAAGTGTGGGATCAGTAAGACTTGTAATGTGTTTAAAGAAGCATCTTCTGCTCATCACGGCTGCATTTATTTGATCAGAAATACAGAAAAAACAGTAATCTTGCAAAATGTTATTACAATATAAAATAATGGTTTCTATTTTAATATCCATTAAAGTGTGATATATTTCTGTGATGCGCAGCTGTATTTTCAGCATCATTCCTCCAGTCTTCAGTGCCACATGATCTTCAGAAATCAGTATAATATGCTGCTTTATTATCAGTTGTGCTGCACAATATTGTTTTGGGAAACTGATACTTTTTTCAGGATTCTTTGATGAATAAAAAGTTAAAAAGAAGAGCATTTATTCAAAATATAAATCTTTTCTCACAATATAAATATTTGCTGTCACTTCTTAACAGTTTAACACGTCCTCGCTGAATAAAAGTTTTCATTTCTTTCAAAAAAAGAAAGAATAAAAATGTACCGACCCCAAACTTTTGAACGGTAGCGTATATTGTTAGAAAAGATTTCTGTTTTAAATAAACGCTCTTCTTTTTAACTAAAATAAGTATCACAGCTTCCAAAACAATATTGTGCAGCACAACTGTTGATAACTCTAATAATAAAGCAGCATATTATACTGATTTCTGAAGATCATGTGACACTGAAGACTGGAGGAATGATGCTGAAAATACAGCTGCACATCACAGAAATATATCACACTTTAATGGATATTAAAATAGAAACCATTATTTTATATTGTAATAACATTTTGCAAGATTACTGTTTTTTCTGTATTTCTGATCAAATAAATGCAGCCGTGATGAGCAGAAGATGCTTCTTTAAACACATTACAAGTCTCACTGATCCCAAACTTTTGACCGGTAGTGTATATTTATGCATCTATAATGCGTCTGTGCAAATTAAAAAGAGGAGATCAATGAGATTATTCTGATGACCCTTAAAATCTGAGCTGTGACTTTCCTGTTTGCAGACTTACAGCTATGGTGTGTTTTTGTTGTGAGCATCATGTCGATAATGAAACGGTTTCAGAGCAGTGTTTTCTGTGATGCGTGTCATTCAGACTGACCAGTCTTTACGAAGCTGTGGATGTGAAATCAGCTCGAGATTGATTGAGTCCTGCACAGCACAAAGTGTCAAAAACATTTGATTCAAGTCAAAATTACATTATTGGCATATTTTTCTGTATTTTTTTCTATGCAGTAGTCAGTGTACTTTACAGGTATTTGTAATAGTTGTTGGAGTCTGTATGTTTTTGAAGATCACACCACTAGAGGGCAGTTGCTGCAGTCACTAATACATATATATATATATATATGCTGTCGAGCTTGAATCAAAAGGCTCATTGAAATCAAAGACGTTTGGTTTTTGGCCAGTAAGTATCCAGATGATAGAGATGTTTCACTGCATCTCTAGCTCCTGTCAAATCCAGCAGATGAGAGTGAATATCTGGGAGCTCCTGCAGTTCATGCAGTGTTGAATAAGGTTTCTGTGTCTTTCTCAGATCATATCCGGCCAGTTTCTGTCCGATAAGAGAGTCGGTGTTTACGTGGAGGTGGAAATGTTCGGCCTGCCGGTGGACACCAAACGGAAAGCGTTTAAGACCAAAACGTCTCAAGGCAATGCCGTCAATCCGGTGTGGGATGAAGATCCAGTGGTCTTCAAAAGAGTACGTCTGCAGTGACGAGCACTGAGCCATCATCAGGCAGATTCTCCTTCAGACGCTTTGATTCTGATGAGCCGTATGTTTCAGGTGGTTCTTCCCACGCTGGCATCATTGAGGATAGCTGTGTACGAAGAGAACGGGAAGTTTATCGGCCATCGCATCATCCCAGTGTGTGCCATCCGACCCGGCAAGTATCCGCTTGATTCTCTGGGTGTGAAAGTGCACGAGGACAGATCGCGCTCATTAAAGTGTGCGTCTCTCTGCTGCAGGATATCATTACATCAGTCTGAGGAACGAGAAGAACCAGACGCTGACGCTTCCGTCCGTCTTCATCTACACTGAGGTCAAGGACTACGTCCCAGAAACCTTTGCAGGTAAATCAGAGTCGGAGATAAATCACAGCTTCGTTATGCTTCTACACTTTTCCTCAGTGTTGTACTTTAAGACTGAAAGAGCTTCAGCATGTATTCTGGTGTTTTGATGCGTGCTGTAACGTCTGTTGTGTTTGTGTCAGACGTGATTGAGGCCCTGTCCAATCCCATCCTGTACATCAGTCTGATGGAGCAGAGAGCCAATCAGCTGGCGGCTCTGACACAAGAGGAGGGAGCGCAGGAGACCGACAGAGAAGAGGTGAGTGAGTTTAACTGCTCGACTACTGCTGCCTCGTTTAGGGTCTGAGCAAACGCCACGCTCCACTGCCTCTGGATGTGATGATGCTGGTCTAAGAAAACCCTATTCAGACGGTAGTTGTTTCTCATGTGGACCTCAGCCTCAGCGATAAAACTCATGGATTCAGATGGCGCTTTATTCACAGTGGAGAAGCGAGTTCTGTGATCCTGAGTTTACAAGAAATCGATTCAAAATTTAATGTTTAAGTAATTTTTGATCACTGCCGAACACCGTATGGAAACTGTTGCACTTCGCTGTAATTTGCATGCATATTTAATACTGAAAAAAAATTGCTGTCAAAGATGAATGATCCTCTTGTGTTTATGATTAGCGGGACATCACTAGCAGCTGTTAACTCAAGACATGCGTTGACTAGTGCTAGTCCTCTGAGCATTACATTAGTGGATTATCAGAGTGACTGGTAGTTAGGGTCTGAGCACTACTTCAGTTTGCCCTTTTGATTTATCTGGTTCAAGTCTTTGTGTTCGTTTGTCAAATGGGGAACTAGTTTCTCTAGTCTGTGTGTGTGTGTGTGTGTGTGTGTGTGTGTGTGTGTGTGTGTGTGTGTGTGTGTGTTTCTGTGTGTGTGTGTGT
>NW_015506103.1:345887-364985 GCF_001515645.1 Sinocyclocheilus grahami | reverse complement strand
TTTGTTGTTGTGGGTGTGTGGTGTGGTGGGGGTGGGGGGTGGGGTGGGGGGGGGGGGGGGGGGGGGGGTTGTCAGGCGTGTCTGTGTCTCTATGGCGACAGGCGTGTTCTCTGAGTCTGCACATGCTCAAGACATCTCAATTAATTTAGTGCCTCTCAACATGTTTGTCCAAGTTAATATCTGAAGGCTTCTCATGAAGACGCAGACATTTCTGATACTTCAGTTGTAATGGCAAAGCTTTTTTACTTCACAGAAACTAGGACTGCCGATATATAAAAACAATAAATATCTGAAATGAAAATGTGGATTCTGTAATTCAAGAAGTTTCACAGGTTCACACTAAATTCCTGGATGAGGTTTATCTAAACAAGATTTTGACAAACAAGTTTGACAAAAACTAGAAAATGTTCTTATTGAAAATTCAATGAACTTTTCAGCTCTGGAAATCACAATTTAAAATTCATCATATCCAGATTTCCCAGAACTGTGAGAATGCTGGTTCTTCAGTGCAAATATCAGTAGAGAGCGGATTAAAATAATAAATATAATGTCCGTTTACATGCTGATTTTGGTTTAAGAGTATCTCTCTCTCGCTCGCTCAACCAGTCAAGCTGAATCAACATGATCCGCTAGCAACCGTTTGTGCAGCGGTCTGCTTATAAACCTGCGGTGAGGATGAGTCAGGCACGCTTGTGAGCTGACAGGTGCAAACTAGTCTGACCAGTGGACTAGTATTAGTTTAGTCATGCTGAGAGTGGGCTACCAGCGGTATGTTTACACGCTCTGGCCAGCCGCGCAGGTACGGTGTTTTTGATCATTATCATTATGTCGTAGTTTCACACATGTGATGCAGAATAAACTGGTTAAAGCTTCGTTTAGAGACCTCATGTTTTCCGTGAGCTGTTCTTAGTAACGGTCCAGGATGCACACGTTCAACTGAAGATCTCTTATCATCTCTGTGTGTGTTATTGGTCTGCTTGTGTTTGGTGCAGGTCAGTGGCAGTGGAGATCCTGTGTCAGAGGTCAAGACTGACCCTAAACCCGCTGCAGAGAACGGGCTGAACCACGACAGCATCTCGCCCAAATCCTCTGTGGTCAGTCACCAGACGTCATCCTCAGGTGTGTGACGCGTGTCCAGCGGCTGCGCTGTAATGCTGTGTTCACGTGTAGAATCAGGACGACATCATCTGTGTGTGTGTGTGTGTGTGTGTGTGTGTGTGTGTGTGTGTGTGTGTGTGTGTGTGTTTCAGGGTCGGTCAAACCTGCTGTGAAGTCTGAAGATGTGGTCCAGAGTGTTTTAACAGGTATGTGTCTGAGGTTCACATCCGTCTCTGGTGATCTGGGGCCCGTTCTTCATACGTCGCTAACTCCGTTAGCTGGATTTGATTGTTGATGATTTGGCTTGATCTTGGATTGTTTGGTTCTTCGAAGCTATATCCCGGAGTTGCTGTCATAGCAACAGGTCCGTAAGCTTAAACCTACTCGGGAGCAGCTTATTTAATGTAAACAGGATTAGATTGCATCTTTTTAAGCAGAACTGATACTTAAAATCTGTCCCAGCCACTGCTACTTTATTAGAAGAGTACCCTACTGATCCAAGGACAGTAATTTATAATAATAATCATTTAAAAATTAATGTAAAAAATATTATAATGTATAGACAGGTTTACTCGTTGAAAAATGTATTCGTGGTAAAATAATTACTTTATAATTGTTTTGGAGTCTTACACACATGCTGTTCAGAGTCGTGCATTAGTTTGAGTGCTGACAGATATTATAGCAGTGGCTTGATGGAGCGCAGGAGATGCAGATAACATGATCTTGACCCTTAAGAAGCTTTAATTAATGCTGTCACGTAACAAATCTGCTTCAAAGATAAAATACAATTTTTTTTGCTAATTACAACATTGAAATAAAAATGTAATGCTTGTACAAATACTAGAAATCGTGAATATAAATAATTGGGAATCATGTAAAAAATAATGATAAAATAAAATAAAAACTGTACACATTTCATGTATCTATTATAACTGCATCAGAAACAGGTATCATGTTTCGTAACTTGGCAATGTTTCTAAGATGGAAGAATGCCGTTTTTGTAACATGGGAAATATGATTTTCAAAAGACAAGTTGCTATCTAATATAACACCCAGATTTTTGACTGTAGAGGAGGTAACCGTGCATCCGTCTAGTTGCAAATTGTAATCCACGAGATTCGGCGTACTGTCTTTTGGTATGTAGTTTTGTTCACTTGGCTGTTTCCTTATAAAGGTCCAGAAGTTTGTCAAGTTTTTCGTCAGGTGTCTTTTTTAATGATATGATGTCATTACGTTGCTGTCTTGCCGGCAGCCAATCGCTGCACTGCTGATCGTGGATTCGAGTATCGATACGTCTGCTCATTACGGAGAGCACGAGAACGCGCAGTAATCTCAGACAATTTAATCCAGATATTTTAATCAGATCCGCAAATTAGTTTGAAGAACCAAATTAGCCAGAGATCAGAAGATCTGGCATCTGAGATGTATTAAGCGAGGTACGAAGCTGAGACCGCTTGTGTTCGGATCACAGACACGGATGTTAATCCAGCTGGAAACGATGATGAGAGCGTCTCAAATACACCAGAAGAGCCCATTTCATGTCAAGTCACATTTATTTCTGATGTGATTTATACAATACAGATTGTTTCACAACACCTTCACAGAAATAAACCGTGTTAATGTTGCAAAATTCATCAGTTATGAAATAAATTCAGTTTCAACTGCAGAAGACAATAGTGCGATTATTCAGATCAATTCAGATCAGTAACTGTGTCAGTGTTGCAAAATTATGAAATCAAGTTAATTTCATATTAACTTGTATAATTATAAAGTTTTACTCCAGGATCTCATGATTACTCTTATTCTGTGTGTGTGTGTGTGTGTGTGTGTGTTTGTCTCTCTGTGTTTGTCTCTCTGTGTGTGTCTCTGTGTGTGAGTGCGAGAGCGAGTGTGTGTGTGCGTGCGTGCGTGTGTGTGTGTGTGTGTGTGTGTGTGTGTGTGTGTGTCTCTGTGTCAGAGGTGGACGCTCAGTCTGTAGATGAACTGAAACAGATGAAGGGTTATTTGAGGGAGCAGAAGAAGCAGTACAAAGAACTAAAGGAGCTCATGAGGAAACACAACAAGAAAATGAACGAGCTGATCAACGAACACGCGTCCAGACAGAAGCAGCTGCGCAGGTCTGCGCTGCAGAAGAGGTGAGTTTCTCTGAGATCAGCCTGCCGTCTGCGCCGGTTCTGTCGTCTGATGCGCTGTGCTCCTGCAGGTGTGTGTCGGATCAGGATCAGGATCTGCTGGCGCTGGCGCAGGAGAGGTGTGAGAAACTGAAGGAGCAGCAGCAGCGGCAGCTCCTCACACTCAGACAGGAGCAGTTCTACAGCGAGAAGTACCTCAAACGAGAGCACGTCAAACTGGTGATTACTCACTGTGTCACTCATCATGCTGATTACTGCCATAATCACTGAAATAAAGAGAACCTGTACAAATCCCGTACACATGCTACACAGCATTACTGGGATTATTTGCCTGGGATTCATTTAGTCACTAAATTACTTTTTAGTAAATTGTCATTTGTGATATTTTAGCTACACATTCTCATATCTTGAACATCTTAAGCCTTCATGAACGTTTGTCTAAAAGAACCGGTTCATACGAGTCGTTTGTTCATACGAGTCGTTTGTTCATACGAGTCTTTTGTTCATACGAGTCTTTTGTTCATACGAGTCTTTTGTTCATAAGAGTCATTTGTTCATACGAGTCGTTTGTTCATAAGAGTCGTTTGAAGTGAACATGCAGGCCACAATCAGTAGTGTGATTTACATGTGTTTCAACTACCTTAATCGCATTATAAGGGCTTATAAAAAAGAAAGAATATAAAAATGCCTGTTGTTTTGTGTGAGTGGTAGGTTTGATGTAGAGCGATAGAAAATACAGTTTGTACAGTAGAAAAACCATTACGCCTATGGAGAGTCCCTACAAGGATAGTGAACCAGAGTGTGTGTGTGTGAGTGTGCGCTTGCGTGTGTGTGTGTGTGTGTGTGTGTGAGTGTGTGTGTGTGTGTGTGTGTGTGCGCTTGCGTGTGTGTGTGTGTGTGAGTGTGTGCGCTTGCGTGTGTGTGTGTTTGTGAGTGTGTGCGCTTGCGTGTGTGTGTGTGTTGGTGTGAGTGTGTGTGTGTGTGTGTGTGTGCGCCTGTGTGTGTGAGTGTGTGTGTGTATGTGTCAGCAGTGTCTGCGCTTCATCAGGTTTGACTGGAAAGTGTTGTGCAGCAGAACTGCTGACTGTTTTCTCCTGCTGCATCAGACTCTTATTTCTCTTGATTTACTGATGACGAGGAACACTCCGTCGCTGACGCTGCAGGCTGGTGTTAAACACACATCTGAGTCTCCACACTTTCATATGCAACAAATAAAGGGCGGGACTTAGTTCTGTCCGTCACTGCTGTCTGGATTTGAGAAGTCGGCCAATCAGATTGTGTTTCCTGTCGTTAGCGTGTGCTGTACATCAGCGGTGTGACATGTTGACTTACCTACATGTTGGCTTTCTCTTCGTGTGTAGCTTGTGGAGAAGCTCACGGCTGTGGCAGAAGAGTGTCAGAATAACCAGCTGAAGAAACTGAAGGATCTGTGTGAGAAGTAAGAGATATTAAAGTGATCATTCAGCCACAAATCATCATTTACTCTCCTCATGTCCTTCAAACCTGTGGCTTTCTTTTTCAATTAAACACAAAAGAAGATTTTTTTTAAACATGTCTTTGTCCATTTAATGAAAGTCTGTGGTCTGATGTTGTTTGGACAACACTGTCCCTCAAAATATCTTATGATTTTTTTTTTCAGAGAAAACAAAGACTTGAAGAAAAGGATGGACAAGAGACGACAGGAGAAGTTTCAAGAAGCCCGAACGCTGGAGAAGACTCTGACTGAGGAGTGAGTGATCTGCCGTTTCCCAGCAGTCTTTGTGCGGGTCTTCAGATCATGTGTTCATGGATCCTCAGCTCTGCTAACCAGTCAGAGTTTACAGCTTGAGGCCTCAAGTCAAGTCAAGTCCCCTTTATTTATAAAGCGCTTTCTACAATACTGATTGTGTCAAAGCAGCTTTACGGTCTATATCTATGTCAGTAATGCAAGACAATAACGCAGTCATTTTTCAGCTGAAGTCAGTTCATTGATGATTCAGTGATGTCTTCATCCAGTTCAGCTCTCTTCAATAGTGTCTGTGCAATCAGTCAAGCGTCCCCAGCTAAACAAACCAAAGAAACCCAATCTCCATCAGTGACAGAAATGGAGGAAAACCTGTAGTAATAAGACTGCTAGTGGCCAGTGTGATACAGATCATGACCAGACATGCTTGACACTGAAAGGAAAAATCATCCTGTTTTGTAGGAAAAAGATGGAGATGAACAGATCACACGTGAACGAGGTGGTGCAGTCCATCAAACGGGTGAGTGCAGGGCGTAGCCATCATTTCAGAAGTGAGGGGGACAGAAATGTTAAATATATATAATAACACATTACAATATAACATTTCTGTAATCTATATAACCTACCAGTCAACAGTTGTTGAACAGTAAGATTAATGTTTTATAAAGAAGTCTCTTCTGCTCACCAAGCCTGCATTTATTTGATTCAAAGTACAGCAAAAGCAGTAATGTTGTGAAATATTTGTACTATTTAAAATAACTGTTTTCTATTTGAATATATTTTTAAATGATTTCTGTGATGTGCAGCTGTATTTTCAGCATCTTCAGTGTCACATGATCTTCAGAAATCAGTATAATATGCTGATCTGCTGCTCGAGAAACATTTCTGATTATTATTATGATCAATATTTAAAACAGTTGAGTAAATTTTTTCAGGATTCTTTGATGAATAGAAAGATCCAAAGATCAGTATTTATGTGAAATAAAAAGCTTTTGTAACATTATACACTCTACACCACTCAAAAGCTTAGAGTCAGTATAATTTGTATTTTTTTGGAAAATAAATGATATAAATGAACACTTTTATTTAGCAAGGATGCTTTAAATTGATCAAAAGTGATGATAAAGACATTTCTATTTCAGATAAATGCGGTTCTTCTGAACTTTCTATTCATCAAAGAAACCTGAAAAAATTCTACTCAGCTGTTTTCATCATAATAATAATAATAATAAATGTTTTTTGAGCTGCAAATCAGCATATTATAATGATTTCTGAAGGATCGTGTGACTGGAGTAATGATGCTAAAAATTTAGCTTTGAAATCACAATAAATTATATTTTAAAATATATTCAAATAGAAAATAGTTGTTTCAAATAGCCTAGTAAAAATATTTCAAAATGTTACTGTTTTGCTGTACTTTGGATCAAATAAATGCAGGCTTGGTGAACAGAAGAGACTTCTTTAAAAAACATTAAAAATCTAACTGTTCAGAAACGTTTGACTGGCAGTGTATAGTCAACTTTAATTGTTCTCTAATTTCTAGCTTTTAATTGACTTAGAAATCAGATAACTATAACTGGACAATAAGCAATAATAATGATTTGTTTATATACTACAAACACTTTTTTTTTATCACATAAGGCAGAATAGTTTCTATACTGTAATAAATGCTATGTCAGTTAGCACTGCATTGTTCATATACTTTATTTATTACCTGGAGATGACTTGACAAACACAAGTAAACCATATACTGTCGCAATCGTATGTTTAATGTCTTCATGTTTCCAAACGTTACTGTTTCCTGTGAAAACAACTGTTTTCATACAGCGATAGCTGGACGCTTTTGTCCATATTAGGGATTTCCTCATACGACTTTCTGCGCGAGAGCGCCCCCGGCTTCGAGTATAAATGAAACACACACTGCACGAGTGTTTAGCGCTCCGCGATGTTCATCTCGCCTTATTCTGGGTCCGAATAAAACATCAGATCATGCACAGACTATCCTGTCTCTTTGAATTTAAATCTATATTTATTCACACCGGCTCTTGAAAACCTCTGTGTGAACACACTTGCCCAAAAAAGTGCGGGGGACGCATTTACGTGATATAGACTTCAGTTTATTAAAGAGAAAACATGGTTTGTACCGAACGCCGTGTGTTTTGTGCTGTGAATTACTGGCTGCTAGGATGAGGATTATTTTATTTCATTAACTGTGTACAGGTGCATCTCAATAAATTAGAATGTCGTGGAAAAGTTCATTTATTTCAGTAATTCATCTCAAATTGTGAAACTCGTGTATTAAATAAATTCAGTGCACACAGACTGAAGTAGTTTAGGTCTTTGGTTCTTTTAATTGTGATGATTTTGTCTCACATTTAACAAAATCCCACCAATTCACTATCTCAACAAATTAGAATATGGTGACATGCTAATCAGCTAATCAACTCAAAACACCTGCAAAGGTTTCCTGAGCCTTCAAAATGGTCTCTCAGTTTGGTTCACTAGGCTACACAATCATGGGGAAGACTGCTGATCTGACAGTTGTCCAGAAGACAATCATTGACACCCTTCACAAGGAGGGTAAGCCACAAACATTCATTGACAAAGAAGCTGGCTGTTCACAGAGTGCTGTATCCAAGCATGTTAACAAAGTTGAGTGGAAGGAAAAAGTGTGAAAGAAAAAGATGCACAACCAACCGAGAGAACCACAGCCTTATGAGGATTGTCAAGCAAAATCAATTCAAGAATTTGAGTGAACTTCACAAGGAATGGACTGAGGCTGGGGTCAAGGCATCAAGAGCCACCACACACAGACGTGTCAAGGAATTTGGCTACAGTTGTCGTATTCCTCTTGTTAAGCCACTCCTGAACCACAAACAACGTCAGAGGCGTCTTACCTGGGCTAAGGAGAAGAAGAACTGGACTGTTGCCCAGTGGTCCAAAGTCCTCTTTTCAGATGAGAGCAAGTTTTGTATTTCATTTGGAAACCAAGGTCCTAGAGTCTGGAGGAAGGGTGGAGAAGCTCATAGCCCAAGTTGCTTGAAGTCCAGTGTTAAGTTTCCACAGTCTGTGATGATTTGGGGTGCAATGTCATCTGCTGGTGTTGGTCCATTGTGTTTTTTGAAAACCAACGTCACTGCACCCGTTTACCAAGAAATTTTGGAGCACTTCATGCTTCCTTCTGCTGACCAGCTTTTTGAAGATGCTGATTTCATTTTCCAGCAGGATTTGGCACCTGCCCACACTGCCAAAAGCACCAAAAGTTGGTTAAATGACCATGGTGTTGGTGTGCTTGACTGGCCAGCAAACTCACCAGACCTGAACCCCATAGAGAATCTATGGGGTATTGTCAAGAGGAAAATGAGAAACAAGAGACCAAAAAATGCAGATGAGCTGAAGGCCACTGTCAAAGAAACCTGGGCTTCCATACCACCTCAGCAGTGCCACAAACTGATCACCTCCATGCCACGCCGAATTGAGGCAGTAATTAAAGCAAAAGGAGCCCCTACCAAGTATTGAGTACATGTACAGTACATGAACATACTTTCCAGAAGGCCACCAATTCACTAAAAATGTTTTTTTATTGGTCTTATCAGAATGAGTTTTTATTGCCAGGTATGTTTACACATACGAGGAATTTGTTTTCATGACAGAAGCTCCACAGTGTAACAGAATGACAGTGACAGAACAAAAACACAGATAATAAAAAATAGAAAAGAAAAATAGAACAAGTATGAAGTATTCTAATTTGTCGAGATAGTGAATTGGTGGGTTTTTGTTAAATGTGAGCCAAAATCATCACAATTAAAAGAACCCAAGACTTAAACTACTTTCACAATTTGAGTTGAATTACTGAAATAAATGAACTTTTCCACGACATTCTAATTTATTGAGATGCACCTGTATTTTACTGTGACTGGTCCTGCAGTTACATCATTACACCTGTAAGTGTCAGCAAATGACTGTCTTTATGAAGCAGTGAATCATGTCTTATTGCGTATTGGACAGACTGGAAGATAGTGTGTGAATTATAGTGTGCACTTGTAGTGTATTGAGCAGCTGTATTTAATCAATATGGCATTCACAGTCAGAACATCAGTCATGTGATCAGCTGCAGCCAATCACAGCTGTGATTATATTCAGAACAGCATTAGGACTATGATCCTGTTTAATATTTTATTGTAAGTATATTTTTGCTGCTTTTGTATGGTAAATAATGTTAGTAGTGTGTTGAGGGCTGTCTGCTGTTGAGAAGCTCTGATCCAGATCTCTGGGAGAAACTGCTGGATCAGCGATCGATCAGTCAGATGTTGGTGTTTGAGGGTTAGTTCTGTGTTTCTATGTTCATGAACATCTCTCGTGGCAGTATTTTGCCGACATGTTCATCGCTGTGCTGTCACGTGTAGATTCCGTGTACTGGAACACGTCTGTGAGCCTGTGCGTGTTTGTGTGTTTTCCAGCTGGAAGAAGCTCAGGACAAACGACTGCAGAGATTGCTGGAAAAACATAAAGATATTCGACAGCAAATCCTGGGAGACAAACCAAAGGTACGAGCCGTTGTAGAGATTCATGATGTGAATGTGACTCACAGATACACTCACAGACACACGCGCACACACACAAACATACACGCGCGCACACACACACACATACACACGCGCGCACACACAGCCACACACACACACACACACATACACGCGCGCGCGCACACACACACATACACACGCACATATACACACACACAGAGTTACACTCACACACATACACACACACACACACACAGAGAGATACATTCACAGACACACACACAGACATACACACGCACACACACATACACGCGCGCACACACACACATACACACATACATGCGCGCACACACACACACACACACGCACATATACACACACACATACACACACACACACACACACACACAGAGATACATTCACAGACACACACACAGACATACACGCGCACACACAGAGATACACACACAGACATACACGCGCACACACACACATACACACGCACATATACACACACACACACACACACACACAGAGTCACACACACACACACACAGATACACACACAGACACACACACAGACATACACGCGCATACACACACACACACACACACACACAGAGATACACTCACAGACACGCGCGCACACACACACACACATACATTCACAGACACACACACACAGATACATTCACAGACACACATACACACACACACACAGAGTTACACTCATAGACAGACACGCACACAGATATACACACACACACACACAGTTACACTCATAGACACGCACACAGACATACACGCGCTCACAGACACACACACACACACATACACACTCAGATACACTAACAGACACACACACAGACATACAGACACACTCAGATACACTAACAGACACACACACAGACATACACGCGCACACACAGAGATACACTCACAGACACATACGCGCACACACACACACACTCAGATACACACATACACACACACAGACATACACGCGCACACACACACCGATACACTCACATACTCTTACACACACTCACAGACACATGCGTGCACGCACACATACACACATACACACACACAGATACACTCACAGACACACGCGCGCACACACACACATACACTCACCGATACACGCACACACACACACAGAGATACACACACTCACAAACGCACGCACTCACACACAGATACTCACACACTCACACACACACATACCTGCGGTGTGTTCGTGTCTCCTCACTGTCACTGTTATTTTAGGAGGACGGATCACAGGAAGTGGAAGGTAAGTAGTTCTGCATCCCAGCATTCAGTTCATCACAGATACTCATCTGACATTCAGGTTAATGGTTGTGTTTCCTGAGCCGCTGAAATTAACCAAAATCCAAACTCTGGATCATAACAACCTCATCCAACCATCTTCTAATAACCAGCTTTACTGACCCGTGTGTGTGTGTGTGTGTGTGAGAGTGAGTGTGTGTGTATCTGTTTGTGTGTAACTGTGAGTGTGTCTGTGTGTGTGTATCTGTGAGTGAGTGAGTGAGTGTGTGCGTGTGTGTTTGCGCCTTGTTGAGGTGATATACAGTATGTACACTGTATGTCCTGGTTTGTTTCATTTTTGCGGTTCGTTACAGGGATAGTCCATCCAAAAAATGACCATTCGGTCTCATTTGCTCTCCAGACCTGTATGACTCTTCAGTGTAACACAAACAGTTATTTTGAGGAATGATGGAAGATCCAAACACCAGACGCCACTGATTTTCATTATGTGGACCAAAAAAATTAGACAATTTCTCAAAATATTTCTTTTACATTTCAGAGAAGAAAGTCATACAGATTTATAATGAAAAATAAAATGTAATGAAATTAGATTAAATTCTAGCTGAAATCAACTTCAGGAAATAAGCTAGTTCAACTCTGAACGGTGCACAACCCTGCTCACTACAAATGCTGATACAATTACCGAGCGCCGGTCTGTTGCCCTATGACAGGAAATAGTAAATCAGACAACTCACAGCACACACATACCCACCCACTGGGACAGACCTCCCTCAGATAAAAGCTCCAAAATAAGATCCCTGGAGACAAGACATCATCTAAACCCTTCTTCCACCACACACACATACATATTAAGATACATAAAACAAGGCACTGCCCAGTAAAACCACTTTTTACAACTGCAACCTACACTGTGATGGCTACTTGATTGATCCATTGTGACTAGTACTGCCATATAAATACAAACAGATCCGTTAACCTATTATCTGCATTATCCCGCGGGGAGAAAATCCCCATGTTCACTGATGTGGAACCACTTTAGAGATCTAAATTAGTTAACGGGAACATCTGATGGTACAGGACAGGAGGTCTGTGGTTTAAAGAGATGTTTGAAAGTGTGTGTGTTTGTGTGTTAGCCATATGAGAGAAATTTAGGGTTAAACACCAGCTGGCTTGGTGACTGGTTCAACACACACACACACACATACATTCACAGACACACACACACAGATACATTCACAGACACACATACACACACACACACAGAGTTACACTCATAGACAGACACGCACACAGATATACACACACACACACACAGTTACACTCATAGACACGCACACAGACATACACGCGCTCACAGACACACACACACACACATACACACTCAGATACACTAACAGACACACACACAGACATACAGACACACTCAGATACACTAACAGACACACACACAGACATACAGACACACTCAGATACACTAACAGACACACACACAGACATACAGACACACTCAGATACACTAACAGACACACACACAGACATACAGACACACTCAGATACACTAACAGACACACACACAGACATACAGACACACTCAGATACACTAACAGACACACACACAGACATACACGCGCACACACACACCGATACACTCACATACTCTTACACACACTCACAGACACATGCGTGCACGCACACATACACACATACACACACACAGATACACTCACAGACACACGCGCGCACACACACACATACACTCACCGATACACGCACACACACACACAGAGATACACACACTCACAAACGCACGCACTCACACACAGATACTCACACACTCACACACACACATACCTGCGGTGTGTTCGTGTCTCCTCACTGTCACTGTTATTTTAGGAGGACGGATCACAGGAAGTGGAAGGTAAGTAGTTCTGCATCCCAGCATTCAGTTCATCACAGATACTCATCTGACATTCAGGTTAATGGTTGTGTTTCCTGAGCCGCTGAAATTAACCAAAACCCAAACTCTGGATCATAACAACCTCATCCAACCATCTTCTAATAACCAGCTTTACTGACCCGTGTGTGTGTGTGTGTGTGTGTGTGAGTGTGTGTGTGAGAGTGAGTGTGTGTGTATCTGTTTGTGTGTAACTGTGAGTGTGTCTGTGTGTGTGTATCTGTGAGTGAGTGAGTGTGTGTGTGCGTGTGTGTTAGCGCCTTGTTGAGGTGATATACAGTATGTACACTGTATGTCCTGGTTTGTTTCATTTTTGCGGTTCGTTACAGGGATAGTCCATCCAAAAAATGACCATTCGGTCTCATTTGCTCTCCAGACCTGTATGACTCTTCAGTGTAACACAAACAGTTATTTTGAGGAATGATGGAAGATCCAAACACCAGACGCCACTGATTTTCATTATGTGGACCAAAAAAATGAGACAATTTCTCAAAATATTTCTTTTACATTTCAGAGAAGAAAGTCATACAGATTTGAACGAGTAAATGATGACAACAATGATTTTCTCCTCTTTTTCTGGCGAACTATCACTAAGAGAAAAGCACTTTTTGCACGTAGAAACTTTAATCTGGTCAGAGAACATGAACTACTTCCCTTCATTGTCAGGCTGTTGATGAATTAAACATCGAGAATGTATCCTCAGTTCCAGCCAGTGCTCGCTGGCGCTGAGTATTGATGAAGCAGGTGTGTTGTTGCGGTTTTTCTTTGTAAATGATGTGTTTGGGGCCTCAGTTCAGCTCAGCGTCACTAGAGGGCGTCATAGTGCAGTTAAACACGTCACAACACTTCAGATGATAGACTGATCAATTATGCAGCATCAGTCCATCTGGGCCTTGCTTCCCATCAGGAGTTATTCTGTAATCTGTGTGTCAGGAACACCTCGTTCTCAGCCGTGTCACAGTTAGTTTGGTGAGCAAACTTCACAGTGTGTCAGAAGCAGGTCAGCGGAGTCTCATCTGTGCTTGTGTTTGGATCAGGAACCGGTTTGAAGATAAAGTAACCAGGATGAAGCTGAAATCCTGCCCTCTGTGAGAACATGAGTGAGAGAGAGAGGCCTGACCTATTTTTACGCTTGGATCAGGCACTAATGGACAGCTATAAGCATCCCGGGTCTTCAGAGACCTGCAGAACCCTCTCTGCTCTCAGCTGATGAAAGCGTTGAGAGATTTCTCCTGCAAACTGACAGCTGTAGCTACTCTGCCAGCAGCAGCCTGTATACGTATATAGCTGCTGTCACACCTCAGCGTGCGCGTGTTAGTGCCCTGCTAGCGCTCCAATAAGATCAGCCGGCGGGATCCACGCGCGCAGCGTGTCTCAGGCTGATTAGATCTGACTTTCAGGTTCACTTTGGTGTTTGTTTCATGAACTTCCCAGCGAGGTGAGCGCGATGAGGGAACGTTGGCAGCTCTTCGTCAGGCCGTGCTCAGTGTTATGCATGCTACCGCTTGGCCTCTGGATGAGCTGTGCTGTTTCTGGGGTGTTTTTACACTTCTGGTCTTGTGATGTTTTGTTGCAGGGTGGCAGACGTGTTTCTCTCTGAAAGCGTGTTGATGCTGAATGAAGCTGCAGGCCGCGACGGTCATATGACTTCACAAACAGGAGCGCTGTGCCATCGCCATGGCAACACTCATCCCGCTCTCAACCCCATAATAACCAGAGCAGGTGTTGCTCTCCTCACTCAGCCAAACATGAACATATTTATACCATGATGCTCTTTGTTGACTCTGTTCATGTGTCGTGGTATTGAAAGGAGTTTGCTCATCTATTCAGCATATGACCGTATTTTTACAGTGTTTTTGGTCCATTCTGGACACGGAACTATGAATCTTAATTTCTCCTTCAGTCTTCCAAAGCACAAAAATAACTGAGCTTGATTTTGAGAAGACATGAGGGACAGTAAAAGAATTTCAAAAAAATGTTAAAAAAATACTGTGGTATTACAATCATAGTATTGTCCAAAAAAGCATGCTATATTTTGATGGCAAAAGTGCAGCACTGCAGTAGACGGTGAGCGAGAGCCAGATGGAGACGTCTGTGAGGCACACGGAGCAGATGGAGGCTGCGTTCGGCTGGGCCCCCGCTGGAAACACGCCTCAGTCGCTGCAGCCCACGCTCTCGCTGTGACCGTGCTCATCCCGTGTTTGATGTGAGCCGCTCTTCATTAATAATTCACACGACCCTCCTGATCCTCGCCAGGGAAGCACTGTCACTCGATAAAGACCCGAGGAGCAGAAACAAACCGTGATCCGGCTGGAAATAACCTGCTCTCGCAGAGGAAAGACGCAGAGTGATTGTTCAGCACGGAAATGATGATTAATCATTAATGTCATGCATTAGATGCTGATGGAGTCATAAAGTCAGTCTGTTAGTGAGCGTTTGTGAGCGTGCGGGTGATTACATGACGAGTGTGAAACGGGAACGTTCAGCTAAAGTAATTCAGTCTCTGCCCAATCTAGATTTCAGCAGCTTGGCATCCCTCGATGCGGACCAGAATTAGGACAGCTGTTGAAGAAGGTCGTTCTGCTCCCCGAGTGCTTTAAGAGCGCGGTGGAATTGGACGTGAGCATGGTTTGTTGACAGATGACGAGTCTTTTGAGGAAAGACATTTTTAACTGCGAGTTGGGAGGGAACAGAAACTAGAATGGGCCGTGCTTTCATCGGCAGGTCTCTTTGGGTCAGTGAATCCACTGACTTCAGGGTTTTGAGGTGTTTCTCAGCTCTGCTGCTTGAAGGGACGGTGGATTTGTCCGTGTGTGTAAGTCACGATCATGTGAGCGGTCGAAGTGGCCTGAATCGTTATTCTTCTTGACTGCGGCTCGTACAGTAACCGTGTGTAGCTGAAGCCTTGACGACTCTCTCGTAACCTTTAATTAGCTGTGTTTCCACACTGACCCAGGTGATAAAGACGTGGCTCGTCTGAGGTGGGAACGGTTGGCAGGAGTCGCAGCTTAGTGTCAAACACAGTTGGGCGTCTCGGCTTTATGGCTTTGTGTCTTGTCCAGCAGGGGACAGCAGATGTCCTTCCCCGAAGTAGGTCGGGCTTTGTGCGGGATCCATCTGTTGCTGTCAGCCGACTGAAGATATGATTTTCTAGAAGGTGACCTTTGAGACTAAACCGGTTTGAGAAATTGGGATGTGCAAGTGTAGCACTCAGGAGAAATGATGTTAGTTTTAGTTTTCTGTGCTGGTAAAGAACTGTACATTAGGCTTCCTGACGTAACCAGCTCGAAGCAGTGCATGCAAGTACTAACCCTGTTCTGAGGGTTAACCGGCGCAAGCAGAGATCAGAGGCGCTCTCAGATCACCAGCGAGTGGGAATGTTTCGAAATCACAGTCTTTGACACGATTCATCTTTCTTTAATTACACCGTTCCCAGGGGAGCGAGCGGGGTAGTTAACCAGTCAAATAAGCAGTAAAGCAATTATTGGGTCAGAATGAATACAATTCTGACATCTTTAATCACTAGGGGAGTCTGTGCCTGGAGAAAAGCAGGGTACTGGTCTCTCCCAGAGCTGGCAGATGAGATGAAACCGTGTCGCATTGGCTTTTCAACACTGAAGTGATCTTCTGAGATCGTCTCTAATCTGAACCTTTAACCTCAGGCTGTGGTTTTACTCTCCTGCGGTCGGCCTGACTCATTCTAACATGGTGCGGCTTTATTTTTGTTTAATCCGTGTGCTTATTCATGTTACAGCGCTGTATTCTCTCACATGACGTTGCTGTGGCTTCACATCTGCTTTGTGATTACGCTCCAGATCAGAGCTTCCCAACTGCTGGATCACGACCCAGAAATATAGCTTTGTTTTTCGCTGCTACGATAGCAACCAATGGAAAGACAAACAACAAGAGATAGAAGAAAACACGCTATTAGACTCAAATCAGTGAAGAAAAACCAATTGAGATGCTCTGATCTGGAGGCTTCTGTTCCCGATGAGTTCCTCGTCTGATTTTGTACCGCTTTCTTCCGCAGCTTCAGAGCGAGCTGGACCAGGAGTATCAGGACAAGTTTCGGAGGCTCCCAGCAGAAATCCAAGAGTTCGTGCAGGACTCTGCTGCTTGTAAAGGCAAGTTCAGCCAAGACAGTGACTTTCTTCCCATTTCCAGAACGCCAGGGAAGCTGAAGCCCTCGCTCTCGCCAGCTGAAGATGTGGAGCGATCTTCAGAGAAAGTCTTCGACACGCCACTCTGAGCTTGTTGTACCTTTGTAAACATGTTTTTGTACTTCATACGCTGTTGAGTTTCCCTGATTGAATGTGCACCTTTTAGTACGACGACTGGATGACTTACTTGAACAATGTTAAAAATAATTTTCCTCTTTTTTTTTACTTTTAAAACTCTTGAGTTTTCACAAGAACTTGCTGCTTATGTGGATTTAAATGTGTATGTGTTTAGACGGACTGTCATGTATGTTTAGATGAGTCTCTTAATGATTTCTAACGGCTCTGAAGTCTTTTAATATGAAATTTAGGCTCTAATTATGTCACATATGTTATCATGGACCGCCCGGCCACAATTTAGACTTTGTATGAATTCAGTTTTTAATAATATAACAACACGTGGACATGAAACATAAAGGCATCAAGTGATTCATTTGCTTGCATGTTATTGTACAGAAATGTGATGTGGAAGGAAAACAAGAATATGAAGATTAACATTTATGCATTCGGCAGACTTACACTGCAGTCTCTCTGGGAATCGAACCCATGACCTCGACGTTGCTAGCTTGATCTGCTGTCTGAGCTGCAGGATGATGCTTAATAAAGAGGTTTAACAGATTCTTATGTGCCACAAAGAGGAATATTTGATCACAAATGCACTGTGGGAAAATGTTTAACTGGACCAAAGCTTTCAAATGAAGATGAAGTTTAAAGTCAGCAGACTCTGTCATTGACGTGATGGATGTACAGTTGAGGTCAGAAGATTACATGCACCTTTCAGAATCTGCAAAATGTTAATTATTTTACCAAAACACGAGGGATCATACAAAATGCATGTTATTTTTGATTTAGTACTGATCTAAGATATTTCACATAAAAGACATTCACATATAGTCCACGAGGAAATAGTTGAATTTATAAAAATGACCCCGTTCAAAATTTTACATGCGCTTGATTCTTAACACTGTGTTGTTACCTAAATGTTTTTTTAGTTTAGTGATAGTAGTTCATGAGTCCTGCATTGGTCCTGAACAGTTAAACTGCCTGCTGTTCTTCAGAAAAACCCCTCAGCTCCCACTAATTCTTTGCTTTCTAGCATCTTTTGTGTATTTGAACCCTTTCCAGCAATGACGGCATGATTTTGAGATCCATCTTTTCACACTGAGGACAACTGAGATACTCAAACACGACTATTACAGAAGCTTCAAACACTCACTGATGCTCCAGAAGGAAACACCATGCATTAAGAAAACCTTTTGGAGAAACTGTAAAGTGTATGTAAAATTTTGACCATAACTGCATTTACCAGAGGAAGAAGTGAACATTTGTGTGTCTGTATGAAAGACTCGACACTGCCAGTTTCTGAGGTTCTTTTATCAATGTTTACAAGATGAAGTGTCTGATATTGACCCATGTCAAAACAACACTAGTGCCACAAACATCTGAGACGTGCCTGTAGATCTCGAGATGTGTGTGAGTCCTGTGCTTCTGAACACGCGTACCTTCTTAATGCATCATGTGTAAATTTGTCATTGTGGGCGTCTAGTGCACTGAGTGAAGCTTGTGACTGGCAGTATTTCAGAGAAATGTTACATTCATAGACACCTTCATGCGCTTTTCAAGTTTCTTCACGCTGATGTTGATGTACGTGAAGCTTCTTGAAATCAGGTCAAGTGTAAGCGGGTTATAAATGCCTGCGGATGAAATAAACGTAGCTTCTGTCTCAATGTGTGGTGCACTCTGGTGTTTGGTTGAGTTTTGCTGGTAGTTGTAGTTGTTGAAGGTCAGCGTGCCTGTTCCTGACCCGCTGAAGAGTTATATGCGGTTTCTGCAAAGCACCTTGGGAAGTTCTTCTGACCGGCTGCTGAGCACATTTCTCCTGAAGAGATTCACTGGGTGTCTGAACCCTGTTTAATGCTGTATAAATCTGCTGTGCTTTAATGTGTTTAGGATGCTGGGAAACACTCTCATTAACCGTAAATAATACGGCCGTATTTCATGTGCTGCGGATGACATGAACAGAAACTCAGCCAGCTTTATGTCCGTGCAGAGAAACTGTGTGTGTGTGTGAGAGAGAGAGAGAGAGAGTGTAAGTGTGTGTGTGTGAGAGAGAGAGAGAGAGTGTGTGTAAGTGTGTGTGTGTGTGAGAGAGAGAGAG
>NW_015506103.1:342556-345436 GCF_001515645.1 Sinocyclocheilus grahami | reverse complement strand
AGTGTGTGTGTGTGAGAGAGAGAGAGTGTAAGTGTGTGTGTGAGAGAGAGTGTGTGTGTGTGAGAGAGAGAGAGAGAGTGTAAGTGTGTGTGAGAGAGAGAGTGTGTGTGAGAGAGAGAGAGTGTAAGTGTGTGTGAGAGAGAGTAAGTGTGTGAGAGAGAGAGAGAGTGTGTGTGTGTGTGAGAGAGAGAGAGAGAGAGAGAGAGAGAGTGTGTGTGTGTGTGTGAGAGAGAGAGTGTGTGAGAGAGAGAGAGTGTGTGTGTGTGAGAGAGAGAGAGAGAGAGAGAGAGAGAGTGTGTGTGTGTGTGTGAGAGAGAGAGTGTGTGAGAGAGAGAGAGTGTGTGTGTGTGAGAGAGAGAGAGAGAGAGAGAGAGAGAGTGTGTGTGTGTGTGTGAGAGAGAGAGTGTGTGAGAGAGAGAGAGTGTGTGTGTGTGAGAGAGAGAGAGAGAGAGAGTGTAAGTGTGTGTGAGAGAGAGTAAGTGTGTGAGAGAGAGAGAGAGTGTGTGTGTGTGTGAGAGAGAGAGAGTGTCAGTGTGTGTGAGAGAGAGAGTGTAGGTGTGTGTGAGAGAGAGAGTGTAAGTGTGTGGGAGAGAGAGTAAGTGTGTGAGAGAGAGAGAGTGTGTGTGTGTGTGTGTGAGAGAGAGAGAGAGAGAGAGAGAGAGAGTGTGAGTGTGTGTGTGTGCAAGATGGCGGCAGGTTGTAGGCCACTCGCTGGTGCAGGTGAACGCCAAAATGCTGCTTAGAAAAATTAAACCACACCTGTTGTAATTGCCATCGTTAAATGTAATAGGTGCAGATAAGATGCTTTGGCAACTATTGTGGACTGTGATCTCAACAATTAAGCTTGCATACAAACCCTACTAGACTCGACCTTTCTATCTGGTTTCCTACAACTCAGGCTCCTCACTGTCTGCATCACACAGAACAGGGGCCTCATTTATAAAATGTGTGTACGCACAGATTTGATCTTAGAGTGTGCGTACGCTAAAATCCACGGCAACGTTCATATTTATAAAAACGGTTTTTGACGTAAAGTACTTACTGTCACGTCGGGCTCTGCGCAGGCGTACACACTTCTGCAGCTGTTTGAACCTCGAGCTGCACGAATACACGCGGTGTATGTGCGAGCACTCAATTCATCAGAAACAACGAAGATGCAGTGTGAGAGATTAATTGTGAAGTGTGGTCAGATTTGTTTATTAACGGGACTTTGCGAGATTAAACTGACCTTTTTACTAGCTTAATGTTGAGAGTTCTTTACACGCTTTCTGTAGTTTATTCCAAGTTGTTTTGTTTTTTACAAGAGAACTTGCGAAGTCTTGATTTACTACTAATGCGTAAAATAGAAAGAAAATTTAAAAAACTGCATAAACGCATCTCGATGGTTTTGTGTGTGTGTAAGAACAGGCCTGTCGTGCCATAACGGGTTTAATAGCCTATATTCTATTCAGTGACATTGTTAACTGTTTTTATTTATAACCTCTGATGCTTTGCTTCTGTGAAAATGAATAGACATCAGCCTTAAACTTTGTTTTTGTCATTTACATCAGTTATATTTGTATAAAATACACTATATTTGTGTGTAAGAACATTAATGAGCAGCTTTAGTAAACTGTAAATATGAAGAAATGTCCAATCACATGCAGGTTTCAGACCGGAGACCATAATCGTGTAATAATTTATTTTATTATGATATGAAACGTCCCATTCTTCTTTCAATAATGTTTTTAAAGTGTTGCAAGAATTTCGTGATACTAAACTTTTTATTAGTTGTCATAGCAAGTGATTTTAAAAGTAGGATGACTCACTTTTTATAAGATGACCTCACACACATTGTTTGTCCACAGAATAATTACACATTATTAAATAAAAAGCGTCCCGCAGGAACCTGTACCTCCGCCTGCAGGGCCTCAGTTTTTGTGCTCGTCATTCTCAAGCACAGACAGTCTGATACCGGCGTGTGATCTGTTATATGGTAATGATATTAATTAGGGGGCGTTTAAAGGCGAGATCTGACAGCAGTCAGCTGCGCACAGTTTCAAGATCATACTTGCGCACTTTTGAGAAATGATCTTAGACCAAATTTAGGACGGTTTATACACAACATTTTATAAATGAGGCCCCTGATCACTGAAACACTGCCACATGTCCTGAACGGCTGTCGTGCTTACAAGAGAATGTACACAGCACGCCACGACAGAACAGTGCACCTGATAGTGAAAGACATTTCAAACCATTTACCAGCTTTAGTAAGAATACACAAACATTCCTGTGTGAAACCATCTATGTTTCAGTATTGTAGTAGTAATGCCTGTCTGCTAACACACCAGATGCTGTTGTGATTAACGAGGAGTGTAGAGAGGTGTTTGTTTTGGAGGTTGCGTGCACCTTTGACTCTAGTATGGAGGAAGCTTTCATGACTAAAGTCATGATTAAATATCAATCACTCCTAAATACCATTTCAGAGTCAGGTTATAGAGGCCGATTACTTGTTTTCATATTCGGTAGCTCAGGACACACACAGGCTGGTTGTAAGAGGGCTTCAACAACTTGGGCTAAACGTCTAGCAAAGTACTGTGCTTTGTCCTCTATCATAAACAGCCGTCATATATGGCGGAGACGCTGTTATTTATACCCATAACAACTGAGTGATATGCTTAATATTGTGAAGACCTGTTGCATGCCACTGTTCCATGATTTTGTACATGTATTTAACTGCATCTACAATATTTATGTCCCTGTAAATTATTTATTTTAAGTGGACTTTGTTAAAATGTGAGAAAGAGAGTGTGTGTGTAAGTGTGCGTGAGTGTGTGTGTGTCAGAGAGAGAGAGAGAGAGAGCGAGAGGGTGTGTGTGTGTGTGAGAGAGAGAGAGAGAG
>NW_015506103.1:333174-342437 GCF_001515645.1 Sinocyclocheilus grahami | reverse complement strand
GTGTGTGTGTGTGTGTGTGTGTGTGAGAGAGAGGGTGTGTGAGTGTGAGAGAGAGAGAGAGAGTGTGTGTGTGTGTGTGTGTGTGTGTGAGCATCATCTCTGTGGCAACAACATGTTTTTATGCACAGATGCCCAGCGTTCACTGCTACTGAAGCACATGTGAACCAACAGGAATTCAGCTGCAAATATAATCAACATAAAAATAAACAGAGCAGCATTGAGGAATAGCTCTGATGCTGCTCTTTCATCGTTCCAGTCTCACAGAGTCCGTCATCTATTTGTGGGGGGTTTCTGATGTTTT
This sequence comes from Sinocyclocheilus grahami, assembly GCF_001515645.1. NCBI lineage: Eukaryota > Metazoa > Chordata > Actinopteri > Cypriniformes > Cyprinidae > Sinocyclocheilus > Sinocyclocheilus grahami. The sequence goes on along the minus strand of NW_015506103.1, from coordinate 342,136 downwards.
ATAAGTAGATTCTTTATTGAATATGTTGCAAATGATTTAGAAGTGTAATCTCATATTATCTGATGGTGGATAAACACACACACACACACACACACAGCTGATGGAGAATTATCTGATGAAAAGGTCCTAAAGCCTTTATGTAATTCAGGTAATGAAGTTTGTGTGCCTGCATGTGTGTGTGTGTGTGTGTGTGGGAGAGAGTCTGTGTGTGTGAGTGAGTGTGCGAGAGAGAGTGTGTGAGTCAGTGTGTGTGTGTGAGAGAGAGAGAGTGTGTGTGTGTGTGTGTGTGAGAGAGAGCGAGAGAGTGTGTGTGTGTGTGTGAGAGAGAGAGCGAGAGAGTGTGTGTGTGTGAGAGAGAGAGAGAGTGTGTGTGTGTGTGTGTGTGATTGTGAGTGTGTGTGAGAGAGAGCGAGTGTGTGTGAGAGTGAATGTATGTGAGAGCGAGAGAGTGTGTGTGTGTGTGTGAGAGAGAGAGCGAGAGAGAGTGTGTGTGTGTGTGTGAGTGTGTGTGTGCGTGTGTGAGTGTGTGAGAGTGAGTGAGTGTGTGTGTGTGTGTCTGTGTGTGTGTGTGTGAGTGAGAGTGAATGTGTGAGTGAGTGTGTGTGTCTGTGTGTGTGAGAGAGTGAATGTGTGAGTGAGTGTGTGTGTCTGTGTGTGTGAGTGTGTGTGTGTGTGTGAGAGGGAATGTGTGAGGGAGTGAGTGTGTGTGTCTGTGTGTGTGAGTGTGTGTGTGTGTGAGAGAGAGTGAATGTGTGAGTGGGTGTGTGTGTCTGTGAGTGTGTGTGTGTGTGTGAGAGAGAGAGAGTGTGTGAGTGAGTGAGTGTGTGTGTGTGTGTGTGTGAGTGTGTGTGAGAGAGAGTGAGTGTGTGAGTGAGTGTGTGTGTGTGTGTGTGTCTGTGTGTGTGTGTGTGAGTGAGAGTGAATGTGTGAGAGAGTGTGTGTGTCTGTGTGTGTGAGAGAGTGAATGTGTGAGTGAGTGAGTGTGTGTGTCTGTGTGTGTGTGTGTGTGTGAGAGAGAGAGCGAGAGAGTGTGTGTGAGAGAGAGAGAGTGTAGCGGTGGTGAAGGGCTGCATGTATGACGCTGAGGAAGATCCACCATCATCCGCCCGTTTGGCCGCGCTGGGAATTCTGAGTTTTCCCGGGAATGTCGCAGGCGTTCGCTGACGGTAAGCCGTTGTTATTGAGCTGTAGGGAAGGGCGCGTGCGTGCGTGTGTGTGCGTGTGTGTGTGTGTGTGAGGAGAATCAAAGTGAACGGGCTCTTAGCTCTCGGGCTAACATTAGCTGGCCACCGCCGCTGTCCCGGATCTGCGCGCGCGGTTCTCCAGCATCGCTCGTCATGTGAACGGTAAGGATGCGTGTGTGCGCGGCTAACGCTCAGGTGCTCGGTGAGAGGTCGGTGCAAATGCAGCGCTGCTTCCGTGTGTGAGCGAATGTTTTTCCTCAGTCCAGCTCCACTCTGCCGCTAATACTGAAAATTACGTAATGCATACTGAATGAGTCTGAGATCTGAAGCATGCAGGGCCTGTGGTGTGTGCATGTGTGCATGTGTGCAGGGTTATATCTGTATGCGTGTGTGTAGAGTGTGTGTAGAGTCCGTCTTATTCAGTGTGAACGGTGTCAGAAATACACTTCTGTTATCAGGGACGTTTGTCCCTTGAAAGAATCTTCAGAGGCATGTCCACCTGCATCATGAAAACATGCAGTGTGTCTGTAACACTGCACAAGATTTCATAACCGCAGATATTCAGATTTCACATTCAATACCTGGCACATTCTGACCCTGCGTGTAGTCAACATATGTGTGTTTTTGGTGATCTATCATGTTTCCTTCTTAAATGACCTTAAAAAAAGATACATTAGATATCTGTTGTTGTTTTTGAATATGTGTTGGTTTCCAAATATACCTATATTCAAAACGCAACATCTGAAAGAGGTTTTCATTTCTTAATATTTTACAACGTAACTTTTGTGCCTTGAATCAGATTTACAACCACATTTTGGCATTTATATTTACTGCCTTGATATAAAATTTGACCAATAATGTCAAAACGAAGAGTAAAAGCAGAACTGCGGGCACTGAAATCAAGTGATCAGCCTGACAGGAGTCTGGAGATCTGTGAAGCTTTCATGTGTGTCCTGTTTAAAGTGACAGGCTCTGATCACGGGTGTGTGTTCATCATGTAAAGCTGTCGGAGCCTCTGTGCAGGTGAATGGGTGTTTACTCAGTCATAAACACTGTGCTGCGCGAGGAAGGTTAAGGTTTTGCAGTGCATCTTCAGATCGTTGGCTGGTGAATGTGAAATCGAACAGGTGCTGTGAATGTGTTTGAGGCTGGTCAGGTTCACAGGTGCTTGTTCAAACAGCTTTAAGGGACTTCAGAAATGCTCTGAACTCGGTGTAACGGCGCAGTGTCATGTTTTGCTGTTTTGTGTGGCTTGAATCACTGATGGTTCATCGAGACACTGTTAGCTCTCTCCTGAAATGACAGGTTGGTTTGTGTTGGTGTTCATCATGTCATCTCATGGAGGTCTATGCTTTATCGTGTTTCAGTGCTCAGTCTTTGTCTACAGCAGCGTTCAGAAGCACACCCGCCGTCTCAGATGTCTGATTTTACTACAATTTTCCTATCAGCCGTCATGTCCGTTATCAGCCGGAGCGAAAGTAGTTATCCGCTTTCAGTGTGAGCCGCAGATATTTGCATCCCTGAGTTTGATCAGAAGCTCCTCTTCCACAGGTGTGTCACACGACTTTCAGACAGAAGGGTTTTTCCTGCGTTGTGTTGTGGTGTTCGTGCGCTCGTGCGTCCGTCTGTGTGCTGTTGGGAAGATGCACTATTATGTTTTAATGAGTCGCAGGCTTCTGGCTGTTATTGTGCACGTGTGTTTTCTTCGGGTCGACTGACTGCTGGTGCTCTATCTTCACACATTCAGTGTGTTTTGGCTTCATTCGTCTCTCTCTGTGTTTCTTCGCAGGATCCGAGATGTCGCTCGCCCCTTAAATCACTTTCTGCACCACCGGTGAGTTTGTGCTTGATTCCTCTTTCTTCAGCATGTCTCGCACTCCGACGCTTTATTAACTTTGAGTTTCATTTAAACAGTGTTGTTTTAGGATCTTCGATCAGCTTTCAGGCTGGTTTAGGTCAAAGCTGAAGCATTAGTTCACAGCCTGACCACAGTTTTACTGCTAACCAATCGCACTTAAACCTGCTGTGTTAGTGGCACAAAGGTCATCAGTTTATCTAACTTTCATTAACTTAGCAATGTTCTCAAACTATCGCTCTGTCCTGAGCTGAAGGAGAAGTTTACACTAACGCTTCTGCCTACAGTGTCTTGCCATAATCTTCATTCTCATACTTGTGCACTAGGATACTTGTATCTAGCATGATATTTCCTGATTTTAATTATTTTGATGAGCCGATACTGATACCTCAATCCCAATCTCAGATTTTAATCTGTGCTGTTTTCAGTCGATGCGTGAACAAAACTTCACTAAACTTTATCTGTAGCTCCTGCCATCCAATAATCACAATCCTCGTTGTGCTTGGTTAGTTATGAAACAAAGTCTCAGCTTTTAAATTCTGACCGTTTTATCACAAAATACAGTCACTGAATGTGGCTTTGCTGCTCTTTAATGTGTGCTGACACGAGTGTTAATTTTGTCAGCCATTTTTTATTTAGTTTTAGTTTTAGTTCTGCGGCAGATGTAAGTTTTAGTTATCATATTTAGTCAAGCTCGTCCTGCTTGTGTTTAGTCAAGTTTTAGTCGACTAAATGTCTGAGCATTAGTTAGTGAAGACTTTATCACATTTTCATTATGCTGTATAATAGTTAAACTGATAAAAATTATGTTTACTTAATTATAATCTGTAAGATTGTTGTCATTTGAGAAATGTATTATATTATATTGCACTTTCACCAATAAGCACAAATCAACAGAATATGGACTCATCTAGTGTACTGATTTATTACAGGCTATATTTAATATATAAATTAATATCAAAGACTTAGATATGCACTCTCTCTGCCTACATTATGAAAACTGGCAAAAACAAGCAATTTGGACATGGTTGCCAGATTGCAAAAAAATAAACAAAACACGGGGCAGAAAATTTATGATTTTAACAGAGAAGCTCTGATTGGGGGATTTGAACTCTTGATATCTGGCAACCGCACACATGAACACTCGTGTAGAAGCGCATACAACAGTCCAATAATATTTTGTCAACGAAAATGGAAATACATTTTGGTATAGTTTTTATTTTTTTCAATGCATTTTAGTCTCGTCTTTTATCATCAACGATATTTCATGTTGATCTAGTCACAGTTATCGTTTATTGACCTTATTGTCGTCTCGTCATCGTCTCGTATTAGTCATGGGAAAAAAGCTGGTCAATGAATATTTTTCGTCACAGTTTTCGTTAACGACATGAACACTAGCACAGATGGCTGCGGTGGAGCGAGCATCTCTTTACTACTAGTTCCAGCAGAAAATCAAATCAGCATGAAGCAGAACAACTCACTGAAATCAATCATGAATCCATCAATCACTGATTCAACCGCCATAAACCAGCTAGAGATCAATAATGTCACATTTACCTCCGGAAAGACATTCAGTGACCATAAACCTAAAAATAACTCGAGAGAGGAGCGTTTTAATAAAAAATGCACTATATTACATATTCATGATATTTTTACTGAACCTGTTGTCTTTGTTATTTATGAATAAATCTGTCATGAAAAAACATTTTTATTGCAGCCACCATTTAAATGTTTATATTTCAACAGCCAATTGGAGTAGAAGCAATTATATGTTTCAAAGTTTGATAACTGTGTTCAATTTAAACATATGTGACCCTGGAGCACAAAACCAGTCATAAATGTCAATTTAGTGAAATTGAGATTTATACATCATCTGCAAGCTGAATAAATAAGCTTTCCATTGATGTAAGGTTTGTTAGGATAGGACAATATTTGAAAATCTGGAATCTGAGGGTGCAAAAAAATCTAAATATTGAGAAAATCATCTTTAAAGTTGTTCAAATGAAGTTCTTAGCAATGCATATTACTAATCAAACATTAAGTTTTGATATATTTACGGTAGGACATTTACAAAATATCTTCATGGAACACGATCTTTACTTAATATCCTAATGATTTTTGGCATAAAAGAGAAATGTATAATTGTGACCCATACAATGTATTGTTGGCTATTGCTACAAATATCCCCCAGCGACTTAACACTGCTTCTGTGCTGCAGGGACACAGATGGACATTTGATTTGAGTGTTGATTATTATATATGAAGCTGAGTGTAATAGTTTGTTAATTTCAAACTTTAATACAATGGTATTGTATGAACTGACCGAGTTCTCTGTATAGTTCAGCACTTTAGTTGAGATTTAGTTTTGAGATTGAGTTTTCCTTAAATGCTTCCAAGTGAATGGATATTGAGAGCTTGAGAATCGGACTCGGATCTTGACATCTGTGTTATGTCTGGATCTTGAGTGTGTTTCAGTCATTGTTACTATTAATGACTGGACGGAGTGAATTAGTGCGTCCTGAAGCGATTACTGCGCCCCCCCGCCGGCCCGAGATCTCCCAGCATGCCGTGTTCCTGCAAGCGTCTCTGTAGAACAGCCAGCTGAAGCTTCAGGGTTCCTGGACGACGAGCTTCGGCTAAAAATAGCGGCGAACAGAGCGAAGCCGGAGCTATTACTGCTCTTTCTAATTGCTGCCCCCTGTGAAACACGTTCAGTCACGGCACTGCTGGGAGCACTTCCAATTAACCCGTCGACCTTTGTGCTAGAGCTCAGAACGTGACTTCTGAAGGCTTGTTAATTCACTAGTATGTAATCATCTGTTCCATGGGTCATGTGACTGCGTCAGGTGACCAAGGGTCAATCACCTTCATTTCTATAGCGCTTTATACAGTACAGGTTTTACAGCAGCTTTACACTTATAGACAAGAAAATAGTAATTCAGTGATGCAAACAAAGAAAGAAGCTAAAAGAGATAATAGTAAACAGAATTAGGGGTCGACCAATTATCGGCGCCGATATTAAGCATTTTTATGATTATCGGTATCGGTCATTTTCAAAACCGATTCGCCGATAAAATAATTTTGAAACGCGCTATTTGGCTGTGATGCAGCTTGTCAGAACTCACCACTCTGCGGCCTAAAGCAGTCTCCGCCCACCGCTCGTCTGATTTGTTGGGAGTCACGAGTCCGACCAATCAAAGCGGAATTCACTCTCACTCCGAAAGCACTTGCTAACTGCAGCTGCTTCAGTGATCACGCATCAGTTGTCTCTCAAAGGTAAGGCAACAGCAGACATTGCTTAAGTTGCAATAACTCACAATCCACTAACGTTACACTGAAGTTGCAAAACACCTCAATATTATCTATGATTTCTGCGATGCGGAGAATGCGGGCTGCAGCTTCTCACTGACAACATAACGCCGCTCGCATCATTCACAGTCGGGTTATTAGCAGAGAACACAGAGCAGGACTTGAGATTCAGGCGCAGGATTGCGGCTATTAATAATACTTCTGCTCATTCCAGCAGGTTCCGCGCTTATAACACGATGACAAATGACAGATCTTATCATTTGCACGTGCTTCTGAGTCTTGAGAACTCTCATTTTCTGTGCGTAGTCACTTGCTTCATTCCTGATTGAATCAGCGTTCGAACAAATCAATTGAATGAATGATTCAGTGATAAAATTAGTGACTTGCTGCCACCTGCTGGCGGATTTAGCTTCATTTTTTAGGTATAATTGCAGTTATTTAAATCATTTAATATTTCTGTACTCAAAATTGTATTTAAAACATTAATCTCCACACAAATTTTAAAAAGCTTATAAACATAAATGTTTTAATTTGACAGATGGAAATGATGCCATTGCAAAGATAAGAAGAAAATGCCCCTGTAAATCACTTCACCTCATGTTAGGAAGGCTAATTTTTGATTATTGATCAGAAGGTGCTCCTTAATTTTTTTTTTAATTAGGAGGACAAGCGCTCTTGATTACAAGAAGAAAAGCACTGCTCTTAAACTGGGTGTGTGAGAGGTATGGCCGAGGAAAAATTCAGTCAAAAGTTGTTGTTTTTTTGCTTTAACCCCTGACTACTACAACAATTATTACAACTTTTGTTTAAAAGAATAATCACACAATACGCTATTTCTTCCATGTTTTAATTTTAATGGTAAACCCATTAAATAAAGAGTTTGCCAAAAAAATAAACAGTTTAACTCTTTAAAATAAAGAGTTAACTGTGGGAGTACTACACTCAACCAACACCAGGGAAGGCAGTTTTGTCAGAGCCCTTGTTATTCTTAATTTTGACATTAATTTTCATTTTTACACCAGACATATATATCGGTTCAAAATATTGGTTATCGATCTACTTGATCTGTAATAATCGGTATCGGCATCGGCCTTGAAAAACACATATCGGTCGACCCCTAAACAGAATTCATATCCCAGCATACTGCAGTCTGCACCTACTAGAAGCACAGCATTATGGGAAGAGTCCGAGTGGAACAGTCAAGCCAATTATATTTCAATTATGTTTCAAAGCAGCTTCACTGAAAATCATGTTGTTACTGTGTATAATATCGTAGTATCTTCATGCATTATAGTTGCATGTAGCAGATTAGAGCTGGATGAGAATATAGTTACTTTTTGCGACAATATAAACAGTGTAGCAGATTGAACTTCAGGCGTCTTTCATGTGGGGTTTTCTTTTGTCTTGTGTGGTTTAGTTGAGGTTCAGCCTGTCTGTGCTTCATCTGTCTGATCTGATCAGATTCCTCAGAATGTGCTGAAATACTGTAGAGTTTGATGGGACACACGGCCGTTTCCCATGATGCCGTGCGACCGTGATTGTGATGGTTCAGATGATTCAGCTCCTGATTGTTCTCGGAGAGTGACTCGACGCTGCGGTTCCTTCAGGAGCTCAGTGAAGCTCTCAGTGGCTGGATCTTCATTGATTATTCAGGAGCTGATCTAGAATCTGCTGTCGTGGATCTCATGCTCGTTCCTCTGGCTGGTGTTTCTTAATCGGACGCTGGTGTGTTGAAGGTGTGTGTGTGTGTGTGTGTGTGTTCCCGCTGTGGCTGTGAACAGATTGATGTTCCCCCGCCGCTGTGGGATTATCGGCTGCTTTAATCAAGAGAATATTTGTCGCCTCGTCTGATGTTACCTGAAATAATGCCGCTTAAAATCTAAAAATAAACCGCACTCATTACGTGGATTTGCCAGACTGAACGAACAGAACAGAGGGCTTTCTCAGGAGATATAACCGGATCATTTGTGTTTTATAACGCTTTATTTTAATCTTCCACAGACTGATAATACAGAGGAGATTGGCTTCCGCTTCAGAACATTTACTGTAAATCTCGCACTTTAACCAGTCGTACGTTACAATATATTTTTAGTTAGTTTTATGTTGGGGGTTCACGATGCTAGCCATAATTTAGTTTTATATTTTCTCTCTGACTGTTTTTATGAAAAGTTTTTTTCAGCTTTATGATGTATTTCACATGATGTGGGCGAGTCACATGTTAATGAGCTTTGTTATGATTGGTGTATTTCACACGCTGTGGGCGGGTCATATGTTAATGAGCTCTGTTATGATCGGTTTCATTTACACAGTGTGGGCGGGTCATATGTTAATAAGCTCTGTTATGATCGGTGTAGTTTACACTGTGTGGGCGGGTCATATGTTAATGAGCTCTGTTAGATCAGCTCTGTTATGATCGGTGTCGTTCAGATGGTGTGGGCGGGTCATATGTTAATGAGCTGTCATGATCGGTGTGGGAGGGTCATATGTTAATGAGCTCTGTCATGATCGGTCTCGTTCAGATGGTGTGGGCGGTTCATATGTTAATGAGCTCTGTTATGATCGGTGTCGTTCAGATGGTGTGGGAGGGTCATATGTTAATGAGCTCTGTCATGAT
>NW_015506103.1:329113-332939 GCF_001515645.1 Sinocyclocheilus grahami | reverse complement strand
GTTAGATCGGTGTGGGCGGGTCATATGTTAATGAGCTGTCATGATCGGTGTGGGAGGGTCATATGTTAATGAGCTCTGTCATGATCGGTCTCGTTCAGATGGTGTGGGCGGTTCATATGTTAATGAGCTCTGTTATGATCGGTGTCGTTCAGATGGTGTGGGAGGGTCATATGTTAATGAGCTCTGTTATGATCGGTGTCGTTCAGATGGTGTGGGAGGGTCATATGTTAATGAGCTCTGTCATGATCGGTGTCATTCACACGGTGTGGGCGGGTCATATGTTAATGATGCAGGAACCATCTGACTGATCTCCGTGATTTATCAAATTATTTCTAATAATTTACACTAAGCTATTTTGTTTAAAATGCACAATAACCATCTTCATTTCTGACTGGTTTATTTTCTCATAACTGTATTGTTTTATTAATGACATTAAACGACGTAGGCAGAGTAAAAACAAAAACAGAATGAATGTTGAACTGAATTGATAAAGTCAAGTCACCTTTATTTATATGGCGCTTTTAACAATACAGATTGTGATCAGAATAACGACACTGGTGTGTAGCTGCTTTACTACTGAAATTGACTTTGCTTCATATTTGATGAAGTTTGCTTCACTGTTGCTTTCCGGTTTATTTCTGTGAAAGTGTGTTGTAGATCTCTATTGTATAAAGCGCTATAGAAACACGTGTGACTCGACGAGCTAGATGCAGCTCTGAATGAAACGTGTGTTTGCAGGTGTTTGGTCATGTGACCGCAGCGCAGCACACCTGTTCTCTCCGCACTGTTTTAACAGCTTGTGTCTTCCTGTTTTCCAGAAAGTGACTGCTGTCCTCAGCCCATCTGTTTGCCTGCTCTTCACCTTCAGCCTCGGCCTGGTAAGACTGAATTAACTCAATTAAACGAGACGGTAATGAGCGGCGTCTGATCATCAGACGTGAGGCATTAGTGCGTTATGTGCTTTATCAGCATGTCTGTCTTCTGTCCGGATCTGCAGCCAATCAGATGCCAGCGCTGTACATTAAAGCGACAGTTCACCCTAAAATCAGCACCGTTTGCTCTCACTCGTGTCCTTCAGACCTGAGCTTCTTCTCTGGAGCTCGAAAGAAGATATTGCTTATATCAGACCCCAGTGACTTTCATTATATGATTGAAATAAGTCATACAGGTTTGAATGACATGATGGAGAGTAAATGATGACAGAATGATGATTTTTAAGAAAATTGCCCTTTTACTTTTATATTTTAAATAAATGAGTGTTTTATGGTGGGTCTGAATCAAGTGCTCACTATGTAGGGGACGCCTGTGTCACATACTCATTTCTGTATTGTATATAGTGTAGTGTATCCTCTGCACAGCAAGTGTAGAGTAGCATGCGGTTTACAGCAGAACACTATCCCACAATGCAATGCGCTCAACCTTCCATTTCCAGTGTGATCAGTGAACCGGAAGTGATTCTCTTTCTCAACTTGTTATTTGATCAGACTGATAAAAGTATTCTGACAAAAGTGTACTGAAAATGTGTAATAACCAGGAAGATGCCTTGATGAGTCATGTGATGTAATGAGGTCATGTGTGCGGGGTTTCTCAACGTCTTGCATTTGGTTTGATCACACAGATAAGTGATTATTATTAAACTTCAAAAGGCAATGATTGAGTTAATAAACATGAGTGCTGCTCGTTAGGTGTTAGAGCCGTTAAAGATGCACCTGTGATGAACCGACTGTTTACGTTATGGTTTTATATTATAATATGTTGCAGATGGTTGTAAGATGCACATTTTATGCATTTGTAAGCAGTGAAGCAGAGACGAGTCCTGCTGTATTTCAGGCTTGTTTATGATGAACAGTTCTCTCTTTTTTTCCAGGCTGTTATTGGTATTTTGGTCACACAGTAAACAGTATCTGGCATTTAAATCAGCGTAATCTCTTGTATTTTCTCTCTGAGCATTATTCATACAACCTTTCTTTAAATACACGATCATATCGACGGATCTCTGCTCCATGTGTATTCAGTTTCAATATAAATGTAAGTATTGCAGTATTTAAACTCGCACATGCCCTGTTTAGTTCTGTGAGCCGCAGCCTGTTCAATTAATAAAAGAATTTAAGAGACCTGATTTATCTTGAGATGGTATGGGTTTGTGGTATTAATTTGATTTGTGCAGATGTGGTTTTAAACTCGGTGGCAGTCTTAGCGTGTGAGCAGAGCTCATGTTTAGCCGCCGCCTGCAAATGAAGGTTAATTGCTGCTCTTTGGAGATTGCTTTTGTTTAGATTGAGAAGCTCTTCTGGGAAGACGAGGCCTCCGGTGAATCCGGTTCTATAAATACTCCCGTTCGGAGCGCCGCGGGCTGAACCAGGCCTATCCCGGGAAGAGTGTTGCCATGGAGACCAGCGCCGTCACCGCCGGCGACATCTGTATGAGCCGTGTTGATGAGAGCAGAAGAAACGACCTGGAGCGCCAGAATCCATGCGTTAGACGCTCTTATATCATCTCTTCAGATAAACGGGAATGACTGTGCCATATAAGTGCAGCTGCTCTGAGTTATTTACCCACGATCCTCGCTCTTTCTGTAAAAGGCAGTGTTCTATTTCTGTGGCTCTGCAAAATATTCCCTCTTTGTCCTCTCTTGCCTTATCTGCTGGCCTTTGGAGGACAGAATCCCTAATTTGCTTCTCCTGTTAGGTACATATTTGGGCAGAGATAACGGCAGGGAATTATGGAGGTCGTTCCTGGGCCGGAAACGTCCTGCAGACGCTATTATTAGCCTGCGGCACGATGCTGCCGGACTCTCGCTGGTCTCCCGCTCGCTGACGGCTGGTTAGCTGAGTTTTCTCCATGTTTGGTCAAATGCGGATCTGCTGCTAATCCGCTGCCAGCCAGACGTCCATCTTCTGATGCTCTCGCCTGGTTTGATGGTGTGTGCTCATAATTAAGCTGATGTTTAATTGCACAGCGTCAGCTGCTCCTTCAGAGGCAAGGCAAGTTTAGCACATGTCGTACACAATAGTAATTCACAGTGCTTTACATAAAAGACAGTAAAATAATCATAAAAAATAAAACAAGGAATTTAAAAACTCTGAAAATGACTTAAAAATAGATTTTAAATGAATTTAAAACTTTAAAATTTTAAAAGAATTGAAAATTATTATACATAAGATACAGCGCAATCAGTTCGGACATCGCACAGTGCTCAGTCAGTAAATGCACAGCTAAGCAGATGAGTTTTGAGTCTGCATTTAAATGTGACTAATGTTTTAGCACATCTGATCTCTTCTGGAAGCTGATTCCAACTGCGGGCGGCATAATGACTAAAACAGGGTTTCTGCAGACGTGTGTGTGTGAGAGAGAGAGAGCGAGAGAGTGTATGTGTGAGAGAGAGTGTGTGTGAGAGAGAGAGTGTGTGTGTGTGTGTGTGTGTGAGTTGATTACAGCTGTTTTAGTCTGAATGTTTTTACTTCACTGGCAAAAAATTACCAGGGTGGGATTGTTTGCACTACTCGGGTGCTGACAAACGTTTGCACACACACACACTCACTCACTCACTCACTCACTCACACTCACTCACACACACACTCACTCACACACTCACTCTCTCACACACACACTCACACACTCACTCACTCACTCACACTCACTCACACACACACTCACTCTCACACTCACTCTCTCACACACGCACTCACACACTCACTCTCTCACACACACACTCACCCACTCACTCTCTCACACACACACACACACACACTCACTCGCGCTCTCTCTCGCTCTCACGCGCTCTCTCTCACACACACACTCGCTCTCTCACACACACACACACACA
>NW_015506103.1:317268-329036 GCF_001515645.1 Sinocyclocheilus grahami | reverse complement strand
CTCTCTCTCTCTCTCTCTCTCTCACACACACACACACACAGGCACGCACTCACTCACACACTCACACACACAAAGACACATGATGAGTTAGATTGAAGTTGGAGCTGATATAATCTGAACTTTGATGTGTTTGATTGACAGCTGTCATCATCTTCCAGGTTTTCCGCAGCTCCTGCGCCGCATGTCCTCTGCATCGTGGCTGCGTCACTCATTAATTTGCTTGTGAAGCAGGGGCCTTTGGGTAATTACCCTCGCTGCCGTTTTAAACCGGTGGTAACAGGGGATTGCGCTGCCTTTCAGGGATGGATAATTATCTCCGGATCAGCTGCTCCACTAACTCACGTGTTAGAACGTGCTGCGCTTCACGGCTGATCGGTGACCGCATCAACTTTAACCAGAATAGTTTGGGTTCCTGACTAGTAGTCAGTAGTAGTTAGAGATGTTCAACTATTCACTGCATTATTTGACTGTGAGATGAATATCAGTGCAGAACATGTCATTAGTTTGAAACTCTTCAGTTCGTTTTGATGAGGAGCAGTGATGAATCTCACCAGTAAATGTGATTTATTTAACCAGTTTATGAATTACGGCTGTGCTGTGCTTAATATTTCCCATCATCCTCTGCTGTAATCACATCGTAATCACAATTTGACGTACATCACGTCATGATCATGATTTCCAAACGTACCGTCATGCTGTAACTGCTTCTGTTTAATGTGTTTGAATATGCAGCACATCTCGTGAATATTAATGAGCTGATTGAATATTTATAATCCATGGCATATCAGTGGTTTATTTATAACATTCAGTGTCTGGCAGGAAGCTGCTGTCCGCTGCTACATGTGTTCATGTCACTAGAGAATTATTAATTTATTCTTTTGAAAAGTCTGAATATCTGTAAAGACAGAGATGTGGTTGTGTTTCCATCATGTGTGTGTGTGTGTGTGTTTCAGGTCTGTGAGCAGTCATGACCAAATCATACCAGTTCAACTGGCAGAAACACATTCCTGACTTCCTGCAGGAAGGAGCTGTGACCAGTTTATGAATTACGGCTGTGCTGTGCTTAATATTTCCCATCATCCTCTGCTGTAATCACATCGTAATCACAATTTGACGTACATCACGTCATGATCATGATTTCCAAACGTACCGTCATGCTGTAACTGCTTCTGTTTAATGTGTTTGAATATACAGCACATCTCGTGAATATTAATGAGCTGATTGAATATTTATAATCCATGGCATATCAGTGGTTTATTTATAACATTCAGTGTCTGGCAGGAAGCTGCTGTCCGCTGCTACATGTGTTCATATCACTAGAGAATTATTAATTTATTCTTTTGAAAAGTCTGAATATCTGTAAAGACAGAGATGTGGTTGTGTTTCCATCATGTGTGTGTGTGTGTGTGTGTGTGTGTGTGTGTGTGTGTTTCAGGTCTGTGAGCAGTCATGACCAAATCATACCAGTTCAACTGTCAGAAACACATTCCTGACTTCCTGCAGGAAGGAGCTGTATTTGACCGATTCGATGAGGTAAACACACACACACACACACACACACAGAGACGCACACAGACACACACACACACACACTCTCTCTGAGGATAGATACACACACACACACACACACACACACACACACACACAGAGACGCACACAGACACACACACACACACACACACACACACACTCTCTCTCTCGCTCTCTCTCTCACTCTCTCTCTCACACACACACAATCGCACTCACACACACTCACACACACAAACACTCTCTCTCACACACACGCACACACACACAAACACACTCTCTCTCACACACACACACACAAACACTCTCTCACATACACAAACACACTCTCTCTAACACACACACACACACACACACACAGAGACGCACACAGACACACACACACACACACTCTCTCTCTCGCTCTCTCTCTCACTCTCTCTCACACACTCACACACACACACACTCGCTCTCTCTCTCTCACACACTCGCACTCACACACACTCTCTCTCACACACACACACACGCACTCGCACTCACTCACACACACACTCACACACACACACACACACTCGCACTCACTCACACACACACACACTCGCTCTCTCTCACACACACACTCGCTCTCTCTCACACACACACTCGCTCTCGCTCTCTCTCACACACACTCGCTCTCGCTCTCTCTCACACACACTCGCTCTCGCTCTCTCTCACACACACTCGCTCTCGCTCTCTCTCACACACACTCGCTCTCGCTCTCTCTCACACACACTCGCTCTCGCTCTCTCTCACACACACTCGCTCTCGCTCTCTCTCACACACACTCGCTCTCGCTCTCTCTCACACACACTCGCTCTCGCTCTCTCTCACACACACTCGCTCTCGCTCTCTCTCACACACACTCGCTCTCGCTCTCTCTCACACACACTCGCTCTCGCTCTCTCACACACACACTCGCTCTCTCTCACACACACACACACAAACACTCTCTCTCACACACACACAAACACTCTCTCTCACTCACTCACACACATACACTCTCTCTCTCACATTCAGCCAGATCCTACAGAGCAACAGACGGTGAAACTGTGCTGCCGGCGGCCATCTTGGCTCCGTCCGATTGTTGGAGGGCATTCACAGTGAACTCATTAGCTGAGCCCGCGGGTGTTCGCTTGCATCACGACGCTTTTATGTGGACTTCAAGATTTTTACTGCCAAACTCGGGAACGACGCATTCATGTGTTTTTGCTCAATCAGAGTCGATTCTGTGGCGTCAGGAATCAGGAGTCAATTAACTGTATGGATGAATCGTGATTCTGAAAGCCAAAATATTGACATAAACTTGACTTTAAAATCTGAACAGGTTTTACTGCATCACAGTAAATGGTTACAGATTAAAACCAGCGGTCATACTCCAGATGAACCATAACTGCAGTGACTATAACGAGAACTGTTTTTTATAATCGAGTTTTGCCATCTGCCGCTTTAAATGCTCAAGCTTCTAAAATATGGGTGAAAATAAAGTTAGTAAACGTTGCAGGAAATATTTTTGTAACCTTTAAATAATCTCGACAAGAAAACTTTTTAGAAACATTTCAAAGCAATGTTCCCATAACATTTTTATGACCTAATTTTGTTACCTGGAATATGCTACATTATTTTTTCTGAATCTGCAGACTGACTTTCAGCAGCTGCTGTCGACTCCAGACTGTAAGACTCTGTAAGAAAATCAGTTTTAGTAAACACTAGTCTCCGTCTCTCCTTCTTCAGACACACATGAGGCCTGATTCTGCAGTAAGAGCAGGTGATGTCGGTCAGTGTGTGTCGGTGAGACGGACCAATCAGACGTATTGATTAAACACTGTAATGACTGCATTCTCAGGGAAATGTTCCCGTTTTAACGGTGTGTCTGTCGTCAGTAACGCCGCTCATCCTCCGCTGTGTTTTTCAGGATCCCTTCGTCTTTGAGCCCAGCTGCCATTTCAAAGTCGACGAGTTTGGCTTCTTTCTCACGTGGAAAAGTGACGGAAAGGTGTGATTTATTTTCATGGATGCAGCCGATGCAGACGCACATCACACACATCTCAGCGTCACGGCTCTGATCTTCCCTTCACTGTCATCATAGCATGTGTTTGAAAACTTAAATTATAACCGTGTGAAATTCTTATTCAGTTGAACGTTTGATGATTGAATGAAATAAGGCTAATCATTCAGCGATCATGAGCTGTGATTCTGCTTTGAACTGTCCTAATCGCAGTATTTGTCTCTCTCGCAGGAAGGTCAGCTTCTAGAAAGCTCTCTGATCAACAGCGTCCGTCCCGGAGTCGTGCCGAAGGTAAAGATGCTCCTGATTGAACTGAAATGAATCGTCCAAACAAACACTTGAATCGATCACTGCTGACAGAGTCTCACATGCTGAAGAGTTTAGTTAGGTTACTGTTAGTCAGCGTTACAGCTACTGTGATGAAGATGAGGCATTAAACCGTTCAGACGGTTTGGAGTCGTTCTGTCTGCAGGTGCATCAGACGCGTGACACGTGATGATGGACAGAGAGCCGTCGAGGCGTTACCGTTTGCTTCTGCTCTCGAGTGTTATTGACAGTCAGAGATTATCTTTCACATTCAGTGTTTTTGTCAAATATTGACTGGCGTGTGTGGCTGCAGTGTTTGTCTCCTGCGGTCAGGTGTTCACAGCAGGAACCTGTTTGTGGAGGCGGCTCATGTTTACAGGACCTGATGGTAACCCGCTTCAGCTGTTTGTTAAGCAGGAGGTGATGTGTGTTCAGCCACGTCTGCAGACACGTTTACTCTGATCAGTTTATCGCTTCATATGTTTCTCTGGGAATCGAGCCGTGAGCACAGTGCTGCTGGCACAAAAACAGACATTCAGATGGATGTTTGTTAACTACTTTGTCCAATGACGTGTGAAAATATGGGTCGTTTTTATTCAGTTGAATTATTCCGCTGCTGAATCTCTGATCAGTTCAGGGTTGAATCGTTCATCATGAGCTGATGTTCCTTAAACATCATTAAAGCAAGTTGTTCCAAACCTGTATGAGTTTCTTTCATATTTAAAGAAGATATTTTGAAGAATGTACCAAACAGTTTGTGGTCCCCATTGACTTCCATTATATTTTCTCCATACTATCGAAGTCAATGGCTTTCTTCAAAATATCTTTGTGTTCAGCAGAAGAAAGAAACACATACAGGTTTATAACAACTTGACCAGCCCTGAAACAACAGACAGAACTACCACATTCTGCTATAAGTTTGATTGCAAGATATAATAATTGCTGTTAATAGTGCTCATCGTCTGTTTGATTGCGTCTTTAATTGATTTTTCCGTACATTTCTGCCATATGTGCATTAACTGACAGTCACCACTGATAAACTACCACTAAATATTGTAGAAACATAATTTTCTGTAAAGCTTCTTTGCAACTATTTGTATGGTGAAAAGCGCTGTACAAATAAACTTGAATAAATGATGACAGAATTTTCATTTTTGGCTGAACTATGGCTTTAAATGAATCGGACACAAGCGTGACGGTCTGGGAATATAAACACGCAAACAGTCCATCTCATAGTTTACCGTGTTGATCTGTTATAAAGGTTATTGTAAGTCATCCCATGTTTCTGCATGAAGTGAACCGGTACTAACGTGTTGAGTTGATGTTTGCGTGTCGTGTGTTTTTGTTCCTGAAGGACCCGAAGATCCTGGCGTCTCTGGAAGCGGCGGGGAAGAGCGAGGCGGATCTGGACGGTCGCATCATCTGCGTCTGCAGCGGGCCGGACCTGGTCAACCTCAGCTTCATGTACATGGTGACGGACAACACGGATACGGCCAAGGTGAGCATTACCACGGCGACGCGTTTGACCGGTCAGTGCGGCACACGTGTAAACCGGCTGATGGAGCAGCAGCAGAGATCAGTACTGCAAACCTCAGGAGTTTCTCATTAAACCACATGAATCGCCAACCAACTTTAACTGTTCTGAATGTTCTGTCATATTCAGTAATATTCTGTTGTGTGACTGAATCAGAGTGAAACGAGTCGTTTGTTGTTCATCCACATCTAACAAGCTCAAACTGAGTCTTAAATGAGCTGCTTCATTTTATGTTTGTTGTTTGAGGTTTGAAAACTTAACAGATTTACAGACACGTCATGTGTTTAAGTTAGTTAATGTAGCTGATCTAATAGTCAGAGTTGTCCCTGATTCGTGAGCTTCTTCAGACGTGAATCATTCAAAGCGTCTCCTGTATGATTAAAATATGACTCTCAATCTGACCGTTGATCGTAAACTACTACAAAACATGTGTTTACCTCTCCTCGTGTATGATTGCTTGTTTTTGTGCAGAAATGGATGGAAGGCCTGAAATCAGTGATTCACAACTTCAAGGCGAATAACGTGTGTCCAATGACGTGTCTGAAGAAGCAGTAAGTAGACGACTCAACGCTCAAACTACTGAATGACACGCATCTGTGTGTGCACGTTTATAGTGGTAAACAGACCCTGAATCGAGATCTGCTGGAGATCTGCTGGAGATCTGCTAGAGATCTGCTGGAGATCTGTTGGAGATCTGTTGGAGATCTGCTGGAGATCTGCTGGAGATCTGCTGGAGATCTGTTGGAGATCTGCTAGAGATCTGTTTGAGATCATTTTGAGATCTGTTGAAGATCAGTTTGAGATCATTTCAAGATCATTTCAAGATCTGCTGGAGATCTGTTGAAGAACAGTTAGAGATCTGTTTGAGATCATTTCAAGATCTGTTTATCTGCTGGAGATCTGCTAGAGATCTGCTGGAGATCTGCTGGAGATCTGCTAGAGATCTGCTGGAGATCTGCTGGAGATCTGTTGGAGATCTGCTAGAGATCTGTTTGAGATCATTTCAAGATCTGCTGGAGATCTGTTGAAGATCAGTTTGAGATCATTTCAAGATCATTTCAAGATCTGCTGGAGATCTGTTGAAGAACAGTTAGAGATCTGTTTGAGATCATTTCAAGATCTGCTGGAGATCTGCTGGAGATCAGTTTGAGATCTGTTCTAACCAGACTAGAATCAGCAGGATCCATCAGATGTTTGTCTTCTTGAACTTTCTCTGTCTTTCTGTCTAGTTGGATGAGACTCTCCTTCGTAACGAATGTCAATGGCAAAATCCCGGTCCGAGGGTGAGTGTTTGATTCCTCTGGATCTTCTCTTTATTCTTTGATGTTTCGACTGATCTGATCATCTCGTCTCGTCTCGTGCAGCATAACACGGACGTTCGGCTCGGGTAAAACAGAGAAGGGAATCTTCCAGGCGCTGAAGGAGCTCGGTCTCCCCAGCGGGAAGGTCAGACTGTTACACATTTATATGATTTCAGATGGAAATCAGAAAGAGTCTTAATTCATGATCCTGCTCTTATTGTGAGCGAATTATCAGTAATGTGATTTTAAAGAGAAACACGTCTTTGACTTTCAGCTCATGTCATCGTGCCATGAAAGAACAGTGTTATTTTATATATTTATTTGTTTTATATATTACTTATTTCGTACTATATTTTAGTATTTTATGTATTTAGTGTTTCGTTGTTTTATGTACAATTATAGGATTTATTGACGTGTTGAATTACCTTTTATTTTTTTCAGTTTAGTTTTAGTGGTTCTGTCTAACCAGGTTATTGAGTCGCTTTTCAAGATGTGAACCAATGAGACTTTCTGACTTATTTTCCAGTTAAAACATCTAGAAACCATTGAAAAAACTGTTTAGTTTTAACAACCTGCAAGCGCAGTAAAAAATACTTATTTTATTGGAGACAGATTCACTGTAAACAGATGATTGATTGAGTTCTCCGTGGTTTTCAGCTGGAAAATGAGACTCAAAGACTGGTTAAGAGCAGGATTTCTGTGCAAACCCTCGTTCAGCGTCACATCGTCCCATCAGTCCCTCACGGATCAAACCACATCTCGTCCTACTTTAGCTGAAGATGCTGTTCCTGTCACGTTGCAGAAGTTAAATACGTGTCAAGCTGAACCTGCTTGATTTGGTTTTGTGTTGCAGAATGATGAAATCGAGCATTCGGCCTTCACCTTCGACATCTTCTACGCTCTGACGCAGAAGATCTGCCCTCGCACGGACATCGAGGAGCTCTTCAAGAAGATGTACGTCCACATCACACCTGCTGCTGTTCACTCCTCGCGGTTAACTAGTACTTCAGAGACAGACTCCTAACGGCTTCAGCAGTTCAACATTAACCCGTGTGTTTGACTAACAGATTATAGAGCGTCAGACGGGTGTCGTACAGATGCTTTGTGATGTCTAACTCTCTCTCTCTCTCTCTCTCTCTAATGTTATTATAACCAAACCAAAT
Organism: Sinocyclocheilus grahami; assembly: GCF_001515645.1. Lineage (NCBI taxonomy): Eukaryota > Metazoa > Chordata > Actinopteri > Cypriniformes > Cyprinidae > Sinocyclocheilus > Sinocyclocheilus grahami. The sequence goes on along the minus strand of NW_015506103.1, from coordinate 321,182 downwards.
CTTTTCTGCTCAATTTCTTTGCAGCAACGGAGACAAAAGTGATTATTTAACCGTAGAGCAGTTAGTCAGCTTTCTGAATGAAGTAAGCTCTTTATCATCATTATTAACTGTGTGTGTGTGTCTGCATGTCTGTCGGCTTCCTGTTTGTGTTCATGTGTTTGCAGGCACACGCGTGTGGGTCGCGCTGCATGTGGATCCGAGCGTGTCGCCGTGGGTCGTGCTTGTGTTTGTTGGGCTTTATTTGCTCGTCTTGTGCAGCCAGTCTCACGCTTGTTTGTCTGCTGAACACAAACTCTCTTAACGCACAGACACGGCACTGTTTGTGAACTAGTTAGTGATGTTCTAGCAGGGCAGAAATGAAGCTCAGAATGTGAGTAAACTGGCCTGATGCTCATATTATCTAACATCAGATGCTGTTCTCGTTCCGTTTGCTTCAATACGAGTTATTTGAAGTGAGGACGCGCTGTGTGTTTTATGTGGTTTGGAAAAATCTGCCCTCATAAGGGTAAAAAATGCATCTGTGGATTCTGCGAGGGCTGTAGTTTCACGAGCTCTGAGCACGGATCCTTCCTCATTTCATTTCTTTGTTTTCCCCGTAGAACCAGCGGGACCCTCGACTCAACGAGATCCTCTTTCCCTTCTATGATGCCAAACGAGTCATGCAGATCATTGAGAAGTACGAGAGAGACGCCGACTTGAAAAAGAAAGGTAAATAGAGGAGGTGTGATGAGTGTTTAATTACCGGACTGATGGCTGATCATCTGCTGCCCTCTAGTGGTCAGCACGCGCTCCTGAAACACTGGATCTGAAGACATTTCCAGGTCAGGATAAGCAGGAAACAGAGTATGGACAAATGTTTGTGTTTTCTAGATTATTGCCCGAAAATTGAAAATTTATAAAAATACATTTATCATACAAGCATTAATAAAACGCTGCACATATAACTCGACTGAGTTTGGTTTTAATGGATTTGTATGAGCTACAGCATGTAGTTACAATATTCCAATTATTACAACATACAAAAAGACTGATTTTAACCGAATCTGTGGTCTTATTGCTTTATTTTATATTAATTACACTGAAAACGAGACTTTATATCTTGTTCTTGCTTCTGAAGTAAATGTATCTTGATTTAAGGATGTTTAGAGATTCACGTTTTTTGTCTAAATGAATTCAGAGTAATGGAGATCTGATGTAATTTGTATTTTCAAACTTTGAAGCGTTGCTAATATAAGACATTCACATCTAATGACCATATTGACGTATTTGGTTTATTCCTTGAATTTTCTTAACTTGGTCTCAAAAAGGGTTAAATGTACCCTGATCTAGAGTCTGAGAAAGTGTAGCTTTGGACTGGAAACTGCAGGAACTGTAGATGAAACATTCAGAGTTCATGATAACTGATGCATCCGCGGCACGAGCTTCACGCTCTCACCTGATCATCTTGTCTTCAGGTCACATGTCCAGCGACGGCTTCTGCCGCTACCTGATGTCGGACGAGAACGCGCCGGTGTTTCTGGACCGTCTGGATCTGTGTCAGGAGATGGAGCATCCGCTGGCTCATTACTTGATCAGCTCCTCACACAACACCTACCTGACGGGCCGGCAGTTTGGCGGGAAGTCCTCGGTGGAGATGTACCGACAGGTGCTGCTGTCTGGATGCAGGTATGCTCTCAGCCTCCTGAGCTTCACTGTGTGTGTGTGTGTGTGAGTGTGTGTGTGTCTGGGTCTGTGCGTGTCTCTGTGAGTGTGTGTGTCTCTGTGTCTCTGTGTGTCTGTGTCTGTGCGTGTCTGTGTGTGTGTGTGTGTGTGTGTGTGTGTGTGTGTCAGGTGCGTGGAGCTGGACTGCTGGGACGGTAAAGGTGAGGATCAGGAGCCCATCATCACTCATGGAAAGGCCATGTGCACCGACATCTTGTTCAAGGTGAGTGCAAATCAAACTGCGTCCACTGCAGCTGCGCACTGATCCCAGAACATGCATCAACGATCTTTATACTCTTAGTTTTAAGTAGCAAAAAGAGACAAATGCTGTTTGAAATTTTTAGTTGATTTGCATGCGTCTCATCCAATCAGAATCAGAGTCTGAACTGAATCTGTTTTTCTGTTTTTTTGACTGATTCATTCATTTAATGTGAATCATCTGATCTTTTGAAATTAATCAAGTGATCTGAAGCAGCTTTCTTCTGTGTATTTATTTCCAGGCATCTTTATTTAATATATAAACCATTTTTATTTGAATTTCCAGGAGTAATACCTATATCACGATTGCAGGGTTTTGCAGTGATACGTGATGTTTTTGGTAATTTGACACATTCTGCTTTTCTCGTGTGTGTTTGTTTGTTTGTTTGTTTGCTTGTTTGTGTAACAGGATGTAATTCAAGCCATAAAGGAAACAGCGTTTGTAACGTCTGAATATCCTGTCATTCTGTCGTTTGAGAACCACTGCAGGTAAAACGCGCCACATGTCCGCTCTCAGCTTCGTGTTGGTCTGTGGCGGCGCTCACAGCTGCGTGTGTGTGTGTGTGTGTGTTGCAGTAAAACGCAGCAGTATAAGATGGCCAAGTACTGCGAGGAGATCTTCGGAGAGCTGTTGCTGAAGCAGCCGCTGGAGGGATTCCCAGTACGTGATCTATTCCCCCGCACACAGATCCAGACCTTCATGGAAAATGTAGTCCACTGAAGCATCTCCTCCCTTCTGATGGGTGTTTGCGGGCACCACGCAGGAGTTTCTGTGCTCACGGAGGACTGTGCTTGTGTTTCAGATCGAAGCCGGCCAGCCGCTGCCATCGCCCAGCGACCTCAAGCGCAAAATACTCATCAAGAACAAGCGCTTGAAGCCTGAAGTAGAGCAGAGTACGTACATGTGCATCCAAACGCGCTCAGGCTTTGACTTCTGTTTGTGTGCAAGAGCTGAAAATATCTCCGGTTACAGAGTTGATATAAAGATAAAAATTAATGGAAGCGAGTGTAACCTTAAAAGAAACAAATGGGGCTCAAAAAAGAGCTGAAATAGTGATAGATCTTACAAAATCATGATACAAAATCATCAGTCATGATCGTTTTCAGAGCGCTTCACAGTAAACGCTGATTCTCATGAACGTGTTTTGAGATTGTAATGTGCACTAGCTTCACTTTAGTGAACTTTTGTCTCTGTAGCGGCGATGTAAAATGTCATATCGCAATATATGACCAAAGAATCGCAATATAAGTCGTGCAGCCCGCTGGTTATTCAGCACTGGTTTACTGACGCTGATGATGTCATCGTGATATTTGCATACTGGACCGTGATTGGTCTTTTCTCTTCGTCTGTATTTACATCAGATGTATTTGCTCTTTTCCGTCACACTGGAAAAACAGATCTAAATTAATTATTCTCATCAATGTAGAATGATTCTATTTTTCTTTTTTAATTATAATCCGCTTTAATAAATTACTGTACAACAGATACTGTACAACCATGATCAATAAATAAATACATCAGAGTTTAAATAATATATCGTGTTTTTTCACTTAACATCCTTTGTTAAACTTCCTTGAAACGGACTGTCATGACTGATTATTGTGTGTGTGTGTGTGTGTGTGTGTGTGTGTTACAGAGCAGCTGGAGTCGTTTAAGAAGCACATGGAGGCTGGAGAGATGAGCTTACAGACCGGAGAAGATGAGAACGATGAAGATCTGGACAGCGGTAAACACAAACACACAGTCAGTCACACACACTTACATTTAGCAGATGCTTTTATCCAAAGCTATAAATTTTATGTATGTGTGTTCCCTGGGAATTGAACCCAGGACCTTTTGTGCTGTTAACGCAATGCTCTACCACTGAGAGACACACACACACACACACACACACACACACACACACACACACACACACACACACACACACACACACACACACACACACACACAC
>NW_015506103.1:306091-317170 GCF_001515645.1 Sinocyclocheilus grahami | reverse complement strand
CACACACACACACCCACACACACACTCTCACACAGACACCACACACACACACACACACACACACACACAGAGAGAGACACAGACAGACTCACAGAGAGAGAGACACACACACACACACAGAGAGAGAGAGACACACACACGGGGTTGAACGACTTCAGATTTTTTTAAAGTCGACTTTTATGTGATGAGAGTCGACTAGTCGCTGATGACGTCATTAATGAACAAATAAGTCTGGAGCTGTGACAAACACCTTGTGCACAGCTATGGCAGATATGAAACAGCGCTGCCCACATGGCTGTTGCTCCTGTAACAGCTTTTTTATCAGTTCTTTTGTCTTTTGGTCGTTATATTTCTCACATATTTCTGCTCATTCTAAATCAGATACAGATAAAGTAGCACAGTAAAGATTACATTCATATGAATGCATTAGTGAGAGCGATTGCGCGTGAATTAATTCTACCTGGCAGCGTCTCTCTCTACTAGTAGTGAAGCTGTGGAATTTAGTTATTAAGAAATATATGCTTGAACTTTTCAGTTTCTAAGCTATTTTATTGAGAAGTCACAGAACAGTGTTGACAATACATTTCCGCGCTGAATGATTCTGTGTGTGTGATGTACGCGCTACTGTCTGTAGCCTGTGTGTGTGTTACAGTGCAGCAGCGCATTAGATCAGAACAGCGATTAACGCACCTGTGCAATAAGCTGTTTAAAACGTGCATTCTCCCGTTCAATTTCGAGCATCCAGTAATATAATCACACGTCTTGTGGAGCGCTTTCAGAGTATGCATTTATTTGTCATTTGAACTGTTTGGAAACGGAGCGTAAATGTGGAAGTCCTTCAAAGATTTCTTATCCTGTTGCGTCCTCTATAGGACCAGCGACTAGTCGACGTCAAGCTTAAAGCGTCATGGCAGAGCATTGAAGTCGATTAGTCGGTGCAATCCCTAACACACACACACACAGTCAGTCACACACACACACAAGTCAAGTCAAGTCACCTTTATTTATATAGCGCTTTTAACAATACAGATTGTGACAAAGCAACTGAACAGCATTCACACACACACACACACACACACACATGCAGGAAGATGATCTCTCACATGTCTGTGTGTGTGTGTGTGTGTGTCTGCAGCGCTGGAAGGTAAAGAGCTGAACTCGGACATGAAGACCAGCAACACTCTGTCTCTGTCGGAGGATCCCAGCGATCCGGACGCACAGGACAGCAGCCTCAGGAAGAAGGTGAGCGCCGCAGGTCATGCGTGACGCAGCCGTATGCTCCAGCTCTGCTCCTCACGTCACTCTGTGTTTCAGATCCCAGATGAAGACGTCACCGAGATCTCAGAAGCGACTGAAATCACGGATGCCACCGACGTGTCCGAAGCATCGGAGCTGGAGAACAAGAAGAAGGTGCGACTCCTGTTTGATTGGTCTGAGCACATGTACAGAGCTGAAGCTGCTGAGCGTCACGCGTGTGTTTCTTCATCAGGGTGTGGAAACGGCTGAAGATGCTGACGCCGAACAGCAGCTCATCGCCTCGTATAAGTATGAAGGAGCCACGACCAACATCCACCCGCACCTGTCAGCCATGGTCAACTACGCTCAGCCCGTCAAGTTCCAGAGCTTCCAGGTCGCCGAGGGTCAGTCCAGCACTTACTGTAGCAACGAACACGGTCACGTTCACAACTATAGCGAAACCGATGGGAAGGCAGCTAATAATAAACAAATAATAAAAATCTAACAGCTATGACGTTCTCATTTCATTAATTTTCATGTTCTGAGGTAAATAATCTTTGTCAAATAAAGTCACACATAATGATATTCAAACTCCGATTACAATTATACAAACACAGTGCAAAGCATAGTTTCACACAAAGTGCTTTACAGTAGGAAATGTAGTATGAATTTAAAAGGAGAAAAATAACACAATATGTAAAATAGAATAATACACACAGTTTCAGAAATCCAGACTGGTTTGAACAAAAACTCTGATTAACCAGGATAGGGTGTGTTTTCTCATGTGTTGGGGTGTGTGTAAATGTCCTGTGAGACACAACATGTGGATGTAAACAGCTGTGTGTTCATAAACGGAGTGTTTTATTTCAGAGAGGAACATCCATCACAACATGTCGTCCTTCAACGAGTCTGTGGGTTTGGGCTATCTGAAGACGAACGCAATTGAGTTTGTGAAGTATCCTTTGACAGCTGCGCACGATTACCCATCAGCCCTGAAATCACACTCAAATATCACCAGCAGAAATCCTGTTTATTCATATATGTGTAACTGGATGTTTGGCCAGGTGGTGCTGTAAGCACGCGTGTGTGAGTGAGTGAGTGAGTGAGTGTGTGAGTGTGAGTGTGTGAGTGAGTGAGTGTGAGTGTGTGAGTGAGTGAGTGTGAGAGGGTGAGTGAGTGAGGGTGAGTGTGTGAGTGTGTGAGAGGGTGTGTGTGTGTGAGAGAGGGTGGTGTGTGAGAGAGGGTGGTGTGTGAGAGAGTGTGGTGTGTGAGAGAGTGTGGTGTGTGAGAGGGTGTGTGTGAGGGTGTGTGTGTGAGAGAGTGTGGTGTGTGAGAGAGTGTGTGTCAGTGAGTGTGTGTGTGTGTGTGTGTGTGTGTCTCTGTGTGTGTGTGTGTGTGTGTGCTATTCTTACAGGATGTTATTATCATCAACATGCAAAAATGCAGCTGAGATCAGGGCAGAAATCGGCATAAAAAAGACTGATAACTCAGATATGCATTGACTGATCCTGATCACCTTTGAGTGAAATTTGCTGTTTTGAAAGCAAAATTTGCAGATATTAATTTTTTCCAGGCAGCAAAATATATTAAATAAATATATTAGTCATTATATATATATATTGAGTCACACATGATACTACAGCAACATTATGCTGGATGTTAAATACAGCTAGTTACATGAAGCAAAACAAGAAAACTCCCTCTGAAATGTGCATTTGAAGCTTATTCTGACACCATAAGTTCCACTGAAGCGTAATCGTGTCATGATGAGTTTGCAGCCCTGATAACTAGTGAATGCTGTTAGTTATTAGGTTATGTAGTTTGATGTAGACGTGAGCAGATTTTTTGGAAATGGCCGTGTTTTCCCTGTGACTCCCGTCAGGCTAAATGCACATTTGAGCTTTTTAAAAGAGGCTTGCTCTCCGGTGAGCCGTGTGTGTCCTCGGGGAACCATCCCCTGCTGTTCATGATTAAAAATAACCCCGCTGTGGGTCTGCCGCGTGTTTTCCTCAGCCGCAGACGCGCAGCTACAACAAGCGGCAGATGAGCCGCATCTACCCCAAAGGAGGCCGCGTGGACTCCAGCAATTACATGCCTCAGATCTTCTGGAACGCCGGCTGCCAGATGGTGTCTCTGAACTTCCAGACTCCAGGTACAGCCGGGGCCCGGGACCCGAGAGCCGTTGGGGCTGTTACTGTACGCACAGAGAGACACGCATTCACAGAAACGACTGCTCTGAGATGAGCCGTGTTCTGAAGTCACTAAACTCAGGCCAGAAAATATAATATCCAACTAGATAGTGAGAGTGTAAAGTTCACATTAGATCTGACCTGACGAGCTTCTCAGTGCCTGCTAAAGTGTTTTTAGCTGTTTTCTTCCGCTCTGCTGTTCAGTGTCTGTGGGGTTTTTCGACACAACACACGTGATCTGAGGAATCACTCATGACTGGAGCTTCAACACTTCACTAGAATGTGAAGCTATTTAGAAGCAGGAAGATATCAGTGTGAATGTTGCGTTTCTCTGGACGGCAGTAATAATGCTTGTTCCCGCATGTTCAGAGCAGCATCTGTTCAGAAACACACTCATGTGCGACAGACTGAACTCAGATCAGAGCGCAAGCACTGCTCGCTTCATAAACACGACTGTGTGCTTTAGTACATCACTGCTGAAGCTGAGTGTGTGTTGAGCTCCGGTCACGAGGGATTCCTCCGATCATGTGTGTGTTGAGGAGTCAATCAGACGCTCCATAAACCCCACAGAAGCCCAGACACATCTACAGACCTCAGCATGCTGAGACTCCTGAAGAAAGATGTCAAGTCTTGGATCATGACATGTGGACAAATATATATTTATTGGGACCACAAATTAAGAATTAGTTACAATTGAACTAAAACGATGGAATGAATTAAATAGTCATGGGAATGATTTCTGAATTTGTGGGAATGAAATGTGTATCTCTCTCTCTCTATAAATATATATATATTTATGTTTTTTCTCCATGTCATTTGCTGGACTCTGTAAGAATTAAATAGTCATAGTAATGATATATATATATAGATATATTCCTTTCCCCCCCATGTAGTCAGTGTGTTTTAAGAGAGACGTGAAGAATCTTGGTCTTGTTTCCCTCTGTAATGCAGCATATATTCATGACGCATTATGGCTGTGTTTCAGATCTGGGCATGCAGCTGAATCAGGGGAAGTTCGAGTACAACGGCGCATGCGGGTGAGTGTTTTCTGCACTCCGTTTCCCGCTGCAGCTCATCAATTACAGTGTCACATCGCATTAGCTGCAGCCGGCGGCGACGCGTCCGCTCGCTAACATTAGTGCAAATGAGAGCTTGCTAAATATCACCCTCACACAGAGATTCTCATGAACGAGTCCAGCCGGAGGCCAAACACTCATCTGGGATTACTGGCCCACGAGCGTCAATATCACAGTCTCTTAATGTCCTGTTATTACCCAGTGTGTGTGTGTGTGTGTGTGTGAGGAGACGTGGGACTGTGTAATGGAAAGAGCTTGGATCATTAATCTTCTGTTGAACAATTAATCAGAAAAATAATTAATATCTGGCCTTGAGGCGCAGCTCTGAGAGAATGAGTCTGAACGGATGGATGGTGTGGACGAGCGACAGAGAGCTTTGTTTCTCTCAAGATGCTGCAGTAATTCCTGCGACTCTCTCCTGCAGGTACCTCTTGAAACCAGACTTCATGCGCCGCGCTGACAGAATGTTCGACCCGTTCTCTGAGACGCCAGTAGATGGAGTGATAGCAGCGACCTGCAGCGTACAGGTGACACACACACTCACACACACACACACACACACACACACACACACACACACACACACTCATACACTCACTCACACACACACACATACACTCACACACACACACACACACTCATACACTCACACACACTCACATACACTCACACATACACACACACACACTCACTCACACACATACACACACACTCTCACACACATTACACACACACACTCATACACACACACATATACACTCACACACACTCCCTCACACACATACACACACACTCTCACACACATTACACACACACACTCATACACACACACACATACACTCACACACTCACTCATTCACTCATACACTCATACACACACACTCACACACACACTCACATACACACACATACACTCACTCACACACGCACACGTGAGATCACTGAACAGAACCTCAGTTTTCATCAAAGCAAACACTCTGGCTGCAGTAAACACATGAACCTCCACACATTCATCAATCAGAGCTCATTTACATACAGATATATTTTATTTCTCCAACAAAATTGAGTTTTTCGTTCCTTTCCTCAGTCGTCTCTGGCTGCTCAAGCATTATGTGTTGAGTTTCTAGCAGCTCCGTTTAAACTACTTAAAGGTGGGCAATATGACCAAAACCTTTACCGCAATATAGTGTAATTTTCAACCAGAAACTTTACTATGAGTAATTTATGACCTGAATATTTATCAAAATATAAGTACATTTTCAACCAAATTAAGGAATTGCATGACAATATAATATTTTTGTTTTAAATCAGAGATACTACTAGTCGAAATTAAAGCCATACTCTGTATTTCTAAAATAATAGCTAACATAATTGCTAATTACATTTGGACAATAATAAACTCATAGTGTTGATGACTGGCTGTTTTTCACTTAAAACAACCGATCGAATCTTCACTGGCGCTCTCTGAGAATTCTGTTCTCTCGCTTACAAAACCGCCGTTACCTAAATCTGTCTCAGTACTTTAGAAAACACTTGGATGTGTGTCTGATCATTAGGATTTCAAACTGAACGTGACATAAAGGTACAGTAGTAACAGTCTGAGAGAAAGAGCATGAAAAACTCAACCGATCAAAGCCCTATAAATGTTTTAAAAAAAAGGACTCCACAGACACAGACCATAAATCAGCAGTGCCGCAGTGCCACTTCATTAGGATTTCAAACTGAACGTGACATAAAGGTACAGTAGTAACAGTCTGAGAGAAAGAGCATGAAAAACTCAACCGGTCAAAGCCCTATAAATGTTTTAAAAAAAAGGACTCTTTGTTATTGTCTTCTTGCATTTATTTTCCTGTTTGACTGTTTTAAATCAGAGATACTACTAGTCGAAATTAAAGCCATACTCTGTATTTCTAAAATAATAGCTAACATAATTGCTAATTACATTTGGACAATAATAAACTCATAGTGTTGATGACTGGCTGTTTTTCACTTAAAACAACCGATCGAATCTTCACTGGCGCTCTCTGAGAATTCTGTTCTCTCGCTTACAAAACCGCCGTTACCTAAATCTGTCTCAGTACTTTAGAAAACACTTGGATGTGTGTCTGATCATTAGGATTTCAAACTGAACGTGACATAAAGGTACAGTAGTAACAGTCTGAGAGAAAGAGCATGAAAAACTCAACCGGTCAAAGCCCTATAAATGTTTTAAAAAAAAGGACTCTTTGTTATTGTCTTCTTGCATTTATTTTCCTGTTTGACTCTGTAAAGCTGCTTCGACACAATCAGTACTGTAGAAAGCACTATAGAAATAAAGGTGACTACAGAAGTGTGACACGACTCACTGAAGATGACTGAATGAATGATGAAGTGAGTCAGTCGTGGGAACTGTTCCTGGATCAGTCTGGCAGCCGCTCTGACTGACGCTCGTGTCCGTGTCGTTCCTCAGGTGTTCTCGGGTCAGTTCTTATCGGATAAGAAGATCGGCACGTATGTGGAGGTGGACATGTACGGCCTTCCCACCGACACCATCCGGAAAGAGTTCCGCACACGTATGGTGATGAACAACGGCCTGAACCCGTACTACAACGAGGAGCCCTTCGTCTTCAGGAAGGTCTGACATCTTCACATGTTCTCTCACGTGATTCTGCTTCAGAAGACTGCACTGGATATTATTTCCACTTGTTTTCGTTATTCTCAGTATTTCATTTTAGTTTGTTTGGATAATAACTCAGATATGTTTTAGTTTAAAGCGGTCGGGTCTTTTGTTAGTGATTCATTCAGTCAGCAAAGATGGAAATGTGAATCAAAAGTCATGAAGCCGCACATGAATCAGTTCAGAATGATGCTTTAAAATGATTCATCACAGTTTACTGTAAGCTGCTAGAAATGCATGCAGAGAAACAAACATTTAGGGAAAATTATTCTAAAATGAAAAACGTTTTTGTGAGACTTCGGCCAGTAGGTGGCGCACTTGTTTGAGACAATGATACACAGGAAGTGTTGTGTGACAGGGTGTAAAGATATGACCTCACTTCCTCTCCATCAGATTGATGATGCATGTGAACGTTAGGTGAGCGTTAGATGAACGTTTGAGCGTTAGATGAACGTTTGAGCGTTAGAGGAACGTTTGAGCGTTAGATGAACGTTTGAGCGTTAGATGAACGTTTGAGCGTTAGATGAACGTTTGAGCGTTAGATGAACGTTTGAGCGTTAGATGAACGTTTGAGCGTTAGATGAACGTTTGAGCGTTAGATGAACGTTTGAGCGTTAGATGAACGTTTGAGCGTTAGATGAACGTTTGAGCGTTAGATGAACGTTTGATGAGCGTTAGATGAACGTTTGATGAATGATAGATGAGCGTTAGATGAACGTTAGATGAATGTTAGGTGAGCGTTAGATGAACGTTTGATGAATGTTAGATGAACGTTTGATGAATGATAGGTGAGTGTTACATGAGCTTTTGAGCGTTAGATGAACGTTTGTTGAGCGTTAGATGAACGTTTGATGAATGATAGATGAGCGTTAGATGAACGTTAGATGAATGTTAGATGAATGTTAGATGAACGTTTGAGCGTTAGATGAACGTTAGATGAATGTTAGGTGAGCGTTAGATGAACGTTTGATTAATGTTAGATGAACGTCTGAGCGTTAGATGAACGTTTGCTTAATGTTAGATGAACATTTGAGCGTTAGATGAACGTCTGAGCGTTAGATGAACGTCTGGGCGTTAGATGAACGTTTGCTTAATGTTAGATGAACATTTGAGCGTTTGATGAATGTTTGATGAATGTTAGGTGAGCGTTACATGAGCTTTTGAGCGTTAGATGAATGTTAGATGAGCATTAGATGAATGTTAGGTGAGCGTTAGATGAACGTTAGATGAATGTTAGATGAACGTTTGATGAATGATAGGTGAGTGTTACATGAGCTTTTGAGCGTTAGATGAACGTTTGTTGAGCGTTAGATGAACGTTTGATGAATGATAGATGAGCGTTAGATGAACGTTAGATGAATGTTAGATGAATGTTAGATGAACGTTTGAGCGTTAGATGAACGTTAGATGAATGTTAGGTGAGCGTTAGATGAACGTTTGATGAATGTTAGATGAACGTTTGATGAATGATAGGTGAGTGTCACATGACGTTTGAGTGTTAGATGAACGTTTGATGAACGTTAGATAAACGTTTGATGAATGTTAGATAAACGTTTGAGCGTTAGATGAACGTTTGATGAATGTTAGGTGAGCGTTACATGAGCTTTTGAGCGTTAGATGAACGTTTGAGTGTTAGATGAACGTTTGATGAATGTTAGATGAACGTTTGATGAATGTTAGATGAACGTTTGAGCGTTAGATGAATGTTTGATGAGCGTTAGATGAATGTTTGATGAGCGTTAGATGAATGTTTGATGAGCGTTAGATGAATGTTTGATGAGCGTTAGATGAACGTTTGATGAGCGTTAGATGAACGTTTGAGCAGGTCGCTCTCCAGATCATTTGAGCTGCATTTGCTGAAGATGCAGTTTTTGACAGAAATCAGTTTGTTCATTTTGTTGATGAAAGAGAGTTTGAGCTGCTTGAAGTTTGAGAATTAGAGGTTGAGTGTGTCTTTGTGTGTGTGTGTGTGTGTGTGTGTGTGTGTGTGTGTGTGTGTGTGTGTAATGTACTCCTCATCATGTTCATTTCCCCTCATCTGTGTACAATGATGGGCGGCAATTACACAATTACAGCCACTGTAAGGAGACACAGAGAGAGACACACACACACACACACGGGTCTTTGTGCTAATGCAGCAGGATGTTGGCGTCTCTCAACCGTGACACTGACACCACAGACACAGACCATAAATCAGCAGTGCCGCAGTGCCACTACACACACACACACACACACACACACTCTCAAACAGATTCGCGTACACACTCGCATGCTGTGAGTGACAGAGTTCTACAAACGTGACACTCAAGTTAAAGTAATATCAACTTTTATAAAACACCACACACTAACAGAAAACTCTCTGCATTTGTGAAAAAAATCTTTATTTGCTTAATTTTTAGACTGTTTTTACAAATCAGGACATCCACAAAAGGAGATTTCGTCAGGTTTAACTCATTTCTGGGTACAAACACACAGGCGTGTTCTGTGTTCATGCACTGATCAGCACTGGTGATTCATGAAACAGTGTGTTGATTTACTGTTCACTGCTGTGTGTTTGTGGGGGTTTCACTAAGGTCCTGTACAGCGGTGGAGGGTGTAATGTTGTGAGCAGCGCATGTCGTATCCCATCATGTCTCTGTGTTTGACCTGCTTCAGTCCTGAATCTGTGGTCGGACTGACCGTTGATCATGTGATCTCTCTCATCTGTGGTCAGGTGATCCTGCCGGATCTGGCCGTGCTGCGCATCGCTGTGTACGACGACAACAACAAGCTGATTGGTCAGAGGATCCTGCCGCTAGACGGACTGCAGGCGGGTTACCGACACATCTCGCTGCGCAACGAGGGGAACAAGCCACTGTCGCTGCCCACCGTCTTCTGCAACATCGTCCTGAAGACATACGTGCCAGACGGCTTCGGCGGTGAGCACACACACACACACGCGTGTTCATGTTGATCACGCCTACACCCGTCATGCCTGTGGCTGCACTGACAGTGACAGGAAGTGACATCACGGGTGCAGGGGCTGACGCTCACAACCGCTCGTCCAGCGAGACGCAAAGACTCTATTACTCTGAAACTGAGTGTTTGTTCATTTGATGACTCTGAATCAGCAATGAACTGACTTTAACTGATAAACTGTTTTCTGTTGTGCTCTTGCATTATCAGCACTTTTTCTGTTTAACACTGTCAAGCTGCTTTCACTCAATCAGTATTGTATAAAGCTCTATAGACAGGTGACGTGACTTGACTTGATTTATTTTTTTAATGATTTACAATTTTTATGATACATAGGTGACAAAAAACAAAAATTTAATTAAATTAAAAATAGACAAAAGGGAAGTACTAATGAAAATAATCAAATCTATAAAATATGTATGATACACAGGAAGATTACATATATACATGCATATGCTTACACACACACACACACACACATAAATACATGTCTTGATGATGATATAGAAATGAAGGATTAGTCAAATTGAGAGTTCATAACATGCCGTTCAGTTTCAGTCGTTACTGCCGTTTAAATTAATGTTTAAACTGAAGAGCTGAATTATAATTTATTCATCATTCTGAGGGGATTTAAATATTTAAATGTAATTGTTTTTTTCCCTCTCTGAGCTATGCTGTTTGCATTTTTTGTAATTAGTTGAGTATATGATCATGTGACGCGGTGGAACTGGAATCACCTTCTGCTGGATTTAGTTGTGTTTTTGTCTCATGGTGACTGATATCAGCTGTGATTGTGTGTTTTCCAGCCATCGTTGACGCTCTTTCTGATCCAAAGAAGTTCCTCACCATCGCAGAGAAACGCGCCGATCAGATGCGAGCTCTCGGGATCGAAACGGTGTGTTTAGTGTTGAGTCTCTGAAGCGTTTGTGTGTGTGTGTGTGTGTGTGTGTGTGTGTGTGTGTGTGTG
>NW_015506103.1:301748-306013 GCF_001515645.1 Sinocyclocheilus grahami | reverse complement strand
GTGTGTGGTTGTTGTTGGGTGTCTGTCGGGCGGGTGTGTGTGTGTGTGTGTGTGTGTGTGTGTGTGTGTGTGTGTGTGTGTGTGTGTGTGTGTGTGTGTGTGTGTGAGTGTGTGTGTGTCCTGACGTGTGTTTGTTTTGGCGGTGCAGAGCGACATCGCAGACGTTCCCAACGAAAGCTGCAAGAGCGATAAGAAGGGAAAAGTGAGTCAGGTGAAGACCAACGTGACGCCGCAGAGCAGCTCCGATGTGAACGCCACACAGAACAACGTCAGCGAGAACAAACGCGGTGAGACACTCACACACACACGCTCACACACTCACACTCCCACATACACACACTCTCACTCCCACATACACACACTCACTCCCACACACTCACTCACTTGCACACACACACACACACTCACTCACTCGCGCACACACACACTCGCACACACACACTCGCACACACACACTCACACACACACTCACTCCCACACACACACTCTCCCACACACTCACACTCGCACACATACACACACTCACTCCCACATACACACACTCACTCCCACACACATACACTCACTCGCACACACACACACTCGCACACACACATACACAAGCGCTCGCACACTCACACTTGCGCACACACACACACACTCGCACACATACACACACTCACTTCCACACACATACACACACTCACTCCCACACACACTCACACACATACTCTCACTCACACACACACATACACACACTCACTCCCACACACTCACTCACTCGCTCACACACACCCACTCACACCCACTCACACACACACACACTCACACACTCACTCCCACACACATCCACACACACTCACTCCCCCACACACACACACACACACTCGCACACACACACATACACACACTCACTCCCACACGCGCACACACTCACTCACACATGCACACACACAAACACGCACTCACACACACACACTCACACTTGCACACATACACACACTCACTCCCACACACTCACACACACACACTTACGTAAACACACTTACAACACAAAGCTAAAGACATAATATATTTGGGTATTTAAAGTTATTTTATGAAGGTTATGAATAATTTGCATCATTGAAGTTTTTTTAATCCGTTTGTTTCTTCTGTTTCCAGATAATTTTTCCATTTTGAATCTGGTGAACATTGAAGATTTGAAGCAGATGAAGGTAAAATTTTCATTTATAAAACACTGGATTATTTTGCATCAGTGCTGGTCATGAAATGCTGCATTATTATTATTATTAATATTTTTATGTCAAAACATGAAATAGGTCTGGGGTGATATGGCTAAAAATTTATCACGATAAATTTTTTCATATCAGTCGATATTGATAGTTATCATAAATTTCAAATCTTTATTTATTTCAAGTTTAAAGGCAGATTTTTGTTCCTAAGTGAAAGTTGTAGAAACCAGACTGTTAATTGTGGTTTTAAACTACTCTTTATGGTCAGAACATGACAAACACTTTTTCCAGTCACACATACAGCACCTCAGTACCATTGTCAAAATTTAACTATATGGTTTCTAGGTATTTGTATGAAAAACAATAAGCTGAATACATTTAGTATAAATGCACAAATGCTATAGCTTAATCAAAAAATACTGTATACATTTAATACATGTCTACATTAATAATATAATTCAGTATTGCATCGTGTCCTTTTTGAAAAGATAAACCTCAGAAATCCCACAAATCTGTTTTCTCTAGACCTTCATTAAACTGATGAAGAAGCAGCAGAAGGAACTGAACACGCTAAAGAAACGACACGCTAAGGTCAGTGACGGATTCTTGTCTCTGTTCTGCTCAAACGCTGATGCAGACGTTTCCAGCGGGATGAGATGATGAACGCGTCTTCTGCTCGCAGGAACACAACGCCATGCAGAAATCCCACTGCACGCAGGTGGACCGAATGGTGGCTCAGCATGACAAGGAGAAGTTCTCGCTGGAGAAGCTGCTGGAGAAGGCCATCAAGAAGAGAGGGTGAGTGAAGCATGATGGGAAATGCTGCCTCTTCTGCATCGTCTCAGTCATTCGGTCCTGATGTTATTGTGACTGTCATTGTTCTCTGTTTTAGAGAAAACAACTGCTCCGAGTTAAAGAAGGAAACGGCCATTAAGGTCGAGACGCTCACGACAGACCATAAAGAAAAGGTACAGAAGACAGTCCCATCATGCTTTGTGTCTTATTTACTCGCCCGTGGAGCGTTTGACCATATTACACCCTAACAATGACAAAATCACATGCTCTGATCGGACTGACTTCAGCAGTTAGGCAGAAATCAGTATAAGAATAAGCTACAGTAGGTTTTTTTTACATGCACTCATTTTCATAATCTGATTTCAGATTTTGAAAGTTCTGTTTATACGAACCCTAAACTTTCACATATATTAGTTTTCAAGTGCATTACCTGAATTCTGAACAAAACTTCAGCGCATGCAAAACCACTGCGATATTGTCACTGGAGCTCCTTGTTTTTAGATGACATCTAACAAGAAAGATGAGTAATATTGTAGAAGACAATAAAAATTTAGTCTCCTTCACTGACCAGTTCTCAAGATGAAAGATGAAAACAAAGACTAACATACATAAGGTGTAAATCATATGTAAACATAAACATCACGGCCCTGCACATGTGCGTAAGGTCGCAGTTTAATTGAGATCAAGCACTGTTGAATTGTTTGAGGTGTTTACAGGATTGATTAAGCAATCAGTCCCATATCTAATGGATGCTTTGATCACATGTAAACGTATCTGGTATGTGTCAGGTTAAATGTCTGACTACACAAGACAGATTCCCACAGTCATGAAAAATAGAATTTTCAAGTTTATTATATTTCAATGGCAATTAATGAGATGTTCTAGATATTTCTAGTTATGCGTCAGTCTAGATCCTGTGCTTTAGATCTTACTGAAGACATCTGAGCTCATGATTGATAGCTGATGTTCTGATGGAAACCCCAGCCGTCTGTGTTTAAATGGTTTTTATTCATAATAGAGTTTGTCAGCAAATGTTCGGCTGTGTTTGGTGACGCGTGTCAGTCGTGTTGGTGTTTCTTCCTCTCAGGTGAAGGACATTGTGGCGCAGCACACTAAAGAGTGGTCAGAGATGATCAACTGTCACAGCACAGAGGAACAAGAAATGAAGGACGCCCATGTGACGCAGCAGTGTGAGCTCCTCAGGAAGCTGCTGGCCAGCGTTCAGGAGCAGCAGACACTGCAGCTCAAGCTCATCCACGAGCGGTGAGAGACACGACCTCACGCTCAGCTACCAACACTATCATCACTACCACTACTACTAACACTATCATCACCATAACTACCATCAATAATCAGTCATCACTACAATCACTGTCATCATTATTATCATTATAATCACTATCATCATTGCCATCACTACTAGCAGTACCATCATTACCATCACTACCATCACTAAACACTGTCATCACTACAATTACTATCATTACTATTATCACTATAATCACCATCATCATCACCATCACTACTAACACCATCATTACCATCACTACCATCACTAAACACTGTCATCACTACAATTACTATCATTACTATTATCACTATAATCACCATCATCATTACCATCACTACTAACACTACCATCATCACCATCACTACTAACACCATCATTACCATCACTACCATCACTAAACACTGTCACTAATCAGTCATCACTACAATTACTGTCATCACTATAATCACTACCAACACTATTATCACTATCATCATTACTCAGTGTTTCCCCTAAGTTTACGGCTTGGGAGGGGGGGGTAGATTCCGTTTTTTTTTTCTGGACTCCTTTTTAATGGTTAAATTACATGTTATCAATCAAAAAGCATGTCTAATTAATTTAAATCATGAAACTTAAACAATTTAACATCAATTTATTAAAAGTTTAACAAATATTACGTTTAGGGCCCTATGCAATGTTTTATTTGTCTAACCTCATGTTTTATTGTAAACAAATTCTGTTTTAGCATGTCTAATTTGAAAGCATAAAACAAGTTTAATTTATTCTTACAATATCCTTATGATTTTTTTGCTCAGAAATTCTGTGTTGTGTATTTACATTTTGTTTTAAGGCATAAAACATTCATTTAATCTATCTTTTAAGTAATGAAAATTAAACAAATTGTATTTTCTGGAAAATAAAGGTAATTTAATATTACAATTAAAACACTGAAGAAATATTGAATGCTTATTCCTTAAAAATAAGGTTTT
>NW_015506103.1:284880-298132 GCF_001515645.1 Sinocyclocheilus grahami | reverse complement strand
AACATTAAACTCCGGCAAGAAGATAAAGTCCTTTTTGCAAAATCATAGACATGTATTTACAAATCAAGTATAATGGGAACACAGAATGATCTTAGAGAGAGCTTTAACGAGCTGACTGCTGTAACCGAGCGTGACCAGGGTTTAAACTTTAAAGGCTGAACGAATGACTGACAGTCACAGCGGAGAAAAGAGTTTGTGTGAACTTTAATGTAAGGACTTAAATATTCATATGTAGCTCACATTAAGCTATTGTATGGCTTCAGAAGTAACACAGAATAATTCGCACAATCGAAAAAAAATCAAATAAATCTCAGATTTGGATCGGTTCTGTCTGCCCGATACCCGATCCGAGAAAAATGGCATTATCGGAGCCGATACCCGATATGAATATCGGATCGGTGCATCCCTAATCATTACCCATGTGAATCATGCCGATCAGTAATAAAAAAATAAATATGGGGGGGGGGGGGGGGGTTCGGGGGGGGGGGGGGGGGGGGGGCGGGCCGCCCCCCTAAAATAATGGCAGGGGAAACACTGATTACTAATACTATCATCATCATCATTACCATCACTACTAACACTATCATCACTATCATCACCATCACTACCATCACTAATCAGTCATCACTACAATCACTGTCATCACTATTATCACTATCATTACATCACTACCAACACTGTCATCATTACCAATCACTATCATCATTACCATCACTACTAAAACTATCATCACCATCATTACCATCACTAATCAGTCATCACTACAATCACTGTCATCACTATTATCACTATCATTACATCACTACCAACACTGTCATCATTACCAATCACTATCATCATTACCATCACTACTAAAACTATCATCACCATCATTACCATCACTAATCAGTCATCACTACAATCACTGTCATCACTATTATCACTATCATTACATCACTACCAACACTGTCATCATTACCAATCACTATCATCATTACCATCACTACTAAAACTATCATCACCATCATTACCATCACTAATCAGTCATCACTACAATCACTGTCATCACTATTATTACTATAATCACTATCATTATCATCACTATAATCACTATCACTATCATTACCATCACTACTAACACTATCATCACTACCATCACTAATCAGTCATCACTACAATCACTGTCATCACTATTATCACTATCATCATTACATCACTACCAACACTGTCATCATTACCATCACTACTAACACTATCATCACTATCATCACCATCATTACCATCACTTACCATCACTAACTACAATCACTGTCATCACTATTATCACTATAATCACTATCACTATCATTACCATCACTACTAACACTATCATCACTATCATCACCATCATTACCATCACTAATCAGTCATCACTACAATCACTGTCATCACTATTATCACTATAATCACTATCACTACCAATCACTATCATAATTACCATCTCTACCAACACTATCATAACTATCATTATTACCATCACTACCAACACTGCCATCACATTTACTTTACATTTAGTCATTTTTCAGACACTTTTATCCAAAGCAACTTACAATTGGGGAATACATAAAGCGATTCTTCTTAAAGAGGCAAACAGACAGAGGAAGTGCTCATAATACCAAGTTTTAGGCATTGTTCAAATAAGTACAAGCTAGACAGAGAAGGAATAAATAAAGAGAAAGACATCACTACCAACACTATCATTATTACCATCATTACATCACTATTATCACTGTCATCACTACCATCGTTACCATCACTATAATCACTACCAATACTATCATCATTACCATCACTACTAACACTATCACCACCATCACTAATCAGCCATCACTACAATCAGTCATCACTACCATCATTACCATCACTCTAATCACTACTATCACTATCATCATTATATCACTATCAACACTATTATCACTATCATCACTACCAATCGCTATCATCATTGCCATCACTATAATCACTACCAACACTGTCATCACTACCATCACTATCATCACTATAATCATTACCAACACTGTCATCACTACCATCACTATCATCACTATAATCATTACCAACACTGTCATCATTACCATCACTATCATCACTATAATCAATACCAACACTGTCATCACTACCATCATTACCATCACTATCATCACTATAATCATTACAATCACTACCATCACTATAATCATTACCAACACTGTCATCACTACCATCATTACCATCACTATAATCATTACAATCACTGCCATCATTACATCACTGTTATCACTATCATCATTACCATCACTACCATCACTATCATCACTATAATCATTACCATCATTACATTACAATCACTACCATCACTATAATCATTACCAACACTGTCAACACTACCATCATTACCATCACTATAATCATTACCATCATTACCATCACTATAATCATTACCATCATTACAATCACTACCATCACTATAATCATTACCAACACTGTCATCACTATAATCATTACAATCACTATCATCACTATCATTACCAACACTGTCATCACTACCATCATTACCATCACTATCATCACTATAATCATTACCATCATTACATCATTACAATCACTACCATCACTATAATCATTACCAACGCTGTCATCACTACCATCATTACCATCACTATAATCATTACCAACACTGTCATCACTACCATCATTACCATCACTATAATCATTACCAAGACTGTCATCACTACCATCATTACCATCACTACCATCATTACCATCACTATAATCATTACCAACACTGTCATCACTACCATCATTACCATCACTATCATCACTATAATCATTACCATCATTACATCATTACAATCACTACCATCACTATAATCATTACCAACGCTGTCATCACTACCATCATTACCATCACTATAATCATTACCAAGACTGTCATCACTACCATCATTACCATCACTACCATCATTACCATCACTATAATCATTACCAACACTGTGATCACTACCATCATTACCATCACTATCATCACTATAATCATTACCAACACTGTCATCACTATAATCATTACAATCACTACCATCACTATATTCATTACCATCATTACATCATTACAATCACTACCATCACTATAATCATTACCAACACTGTCATCACTACCATCACTATCATCATTACCGTCACTATCATCACTATAATCATTACCATCATTACATCATTACCATCACTATAATCATTACAATCACTACCATCATTACATCACTATTATCACTATCATCATTACCATCACTATCATCAACTTCACTACCATCACTACAATCACTGTCATCACTACCAGCACAATCATCATTATCATCACTACATCACTATACTCACTACAGTTACTGTCATCACTATCATCACTACCGTGATGTACAGTGCTCTTTTCCACCCAACTGAGGTGAGACCCTTGAGCACCAGGGCACCGCAGCAAAAATGTCTGCCTACTGCTCCGGGTGTGTGTGTGTTCACTGCTGTGTGTGTGTGCAGTCTGTGCACTTGGATGGGTTAAATGCAGAGCTCAAATTCCAAGTATGGGACACCACATTTGGCCACACGTCACATGACTCACTTTCTCAATCCTCAATTACAAATCCCGTTGATGTATATGCATCAAAACATGGATATTTGGTTATATCAAATATGAGACCTCGAGGAAGCTGAATGTCTCAGATAATATTGTAATATTTGGATTAGTTAGTTTACTGGAAATCCATGGAGATTCATGGAAATAATAGGAAATTTTACAATTATTTACAGATATATATATGTGTGTGTGTGTGTGTTATTTACTTTCAGGTGCTATACATGTACACCTGAATGGATTTGTTTGTATTGTATGTTCATGATGAGAGCAGTGAGTGTAGTGTGTACTACAGTAGAGCTTAGTATGCTAATAACTGCTGAATCTGATTAACACACGACACTCGTGCTCGTGTATATTCATCTGGGCCAGTGTTCTCCTCTTTATAATGCTGATGTGGTGTCTTATTAGGATAGAGATACGAGGCCGGCTGCCATAATTAACAGGCATTAATGTTGCATGAGTCTCTGTAAGTCCAGTAGAAGAGCGGCCCGTCTATTCAGCTCAAGAGTCTTTATTAATTACACTGATAATTCCCCTCGTGTGAACCTGTTTGTTCTGCAGCCGGATCTCCATGAGAAAGAGCCGTGACCCTCGAGCATGAGATGATGTTTCATAACCGTCACTGATTCTCTGGACTGTTTTGAGCATGTCTGTATTGTGATCGATCGACAGGCAAAGCAAAGAGATGAAGGGCAATCAGGCGAAGACGTCGATGGAGAACAGCAAAGCCATCAGCCAGGACAAGAGCATCAAAAACAAGGCGGAGCGCGAGAGGTGCGACACGACACACGGGCGCAGCGCTGTGATTAATAAATCATCGTTTGTCACAGTTTAACGGGTTTGTGTTTGTGTGGCAGGAGAGTTCGGGAGCTGAACAGCAGCAACACCAAAAAGTTCCTGGAGGAGAGAAAAAGGGTTGGTTGATGGTCTTCAGTGTTAGCTGATGCTTACGGCTCCGTTCTGTGAAGAATGGCTTTGGTTTGAGAGGTTGATGCAGGATAACTGCATTTGTCACAGCTGTATGATTAATCGAATGAGAAAACACAATCCCAAAATCAAAAGACAAGCTTTCTGCGAGTCTTAATCACCCTTCAACAAATGAAAGCCTAAAAATGTCTTCAATCAGAGCAGAAAGTCTGAAATTCATGAAGTCGTGGCAGTAATGTTTCATGCACTGCAAAAATGAATCTGTTCCTCAGTATTTCTGTCTTGTTTTCCAGCACAAATCTCTAAAGATCCTCAAATCAAGACACATTTACTGGAGAAGCACAACGAAGACATTGTTTTCTGAGAAAACCATAATCATAAACTGATTTTGATCTATTTCTCATGTGTTCATTGTGCGTCTCCAGTAAATGTGTCTCGATTTGAGGATCTTTAGAGGTTTGCGCTGGAAAACAAGACAGAAATACTGAGGTTTTGATTAGAAGGTAAAGTAAAAGTTTGAAAGAAAAGGACTGATCTCTCGTGATACTGAAGCCTGTTTCTGGAGATTAGGATTTTTGCAGTGTTTCTGAGACTAAAGTGATGCAGTTGTCAAGTCACTTTTATTTCTATATCGCTTTATACAGTACAGATTGTGTCGAAGCAGCTTCACAGAGATAAACAGGAAAATAACAGTATTAATGTTGCAGAATTATGGTGATTCTCTGTGTGTAAACTGCATGTGACGTTCCTCATTAGATGAAAGCATCTGTTAAATGAATGTAGTAGTTCTGCGGTTGAAGATGATGATGATGATGGTGTTCTTCCTCAGCTGGCCATGAAGCAGGCGAAGGAGCTGGAGCAGCTGCAGAAGTCCCAGCGCGAGCAGCTGGACAAACTCGAGAAGTTCAACGAGCAGGTAAAGCTCAGGCCGGCTGTTGTTCACGCTCACAGGCGGCCGCCCTCTCCATTTCATGTGATTTGTGTTTTGTCCTCATTACTCATGTTCTGTACATGAGACGTCTGAAGCCATTCCTTAAATATGATTTGCCTTTTCTTTGAACAGCTTTTGAAATCACATCATGCAAACAGTCAGACTCAAGGTAGGCTCACGCATTGCTCTCCTCTTTCTTCCGTTTTCTCCATCTGTCTCCTTTCTGTCTGATTGACACAAGAGCTTCTAGAACACATCCACTTTGACGTGCTGAGTGCTGTCAATCACGTACATCACGTGTTCAGTCATTGGCTGTTTGTTGTAAAGTCCCGCCCAGTTGAGAGCTCGTCCAATCATCGTAGACCAGTCTCAAGCTCATGCTGCTCTCGTAGACGGGACTCTGTGTACACTAAATATATATGTAGAGAGAGAGAGATTCATTTTCAGTAATTACACTGATTTAGTTTGAAGTTGAACATGATGAAAGTAACAGCCACTCCAAACGGTTCCGAGAGTGAACGAATCATTAGATTGATTCAGTGAGTCATCAAATGATTCAGTTGGCGGTGGTTTTTCTGTCATGTGACACATACATGCCTCCTTCCTTCCGTCACACTTGATTTGAGAGACAGAAGTTTTACAAATATTTTTGTCTGCTTCTTTTTATAAATCGGCCGCATAAAGAAAATATGCTGCGGCTGCACGATAATTAATCTATTAATCACTGTTATTTTGCTCAAAAATATTATCACATTTATTGTCATTTTAATTGTTTCGTCAGAATTATTGCACTCTCACATAAGCACAAATCAAGCAAACATCAACTGCATGGTTTGCTCAGATTTAGTCGCAGCAAACAAAGCACAATGAGGACAGACTGGCTGTGACACTATTATCTGAGCAGAATATCTCGATGGAAATCGCTAAACTCCAGCGCTAACATGTTTGCAGCTCATCAGCGCTCATAATGTAGAGTGTGTGTGTGTGTGTGTGTGTGTGTGTGTGTGTGTGTGTGTGTGTGTGTGGTTGCCAGGTTGGGAATAAAATGTATCGCTTTAAGATTTAAACTCTTGACATCTGGCAACCTTAACCATGAAAACTTGTGGAGGCTCATTACCAATGCAAGAGCAATTCAAATGAGATGTTTCCAGGATAAATAACGAGCGTTCAAATATCACAGACGGTTATGCTTAATAAACCCAGAGAAGCACAAATCATGATTACAGTACGGTTAATCGTCAGCACTACAATATGCCAAACTACTTTTTTTTTCAACCAGACGTTTTTTCCCTCTTTATTACAAAGTTTCACAAAAAAAGCAAATCAGTTCATTTTAGTATCTGAATATACCTCTTTATACAATTAGTTGTCAGTATGAACAGCATTTTAAATCATTGTTCCCATAACTCTAAACATTAGATCCGGATGAATGAACGCAATGTAAATGTCTGCTGTGATTCTCCAGGCCAAAGACATGCAGAAGATGGTGAAGCTGGAGGAGGACATGGACCGCAGACCAGCCACGGTGGTGTAAGCGCTCCACCCGTCAACTGAGACGAGAGCAGACCCTCACCAACCTCCACACGAGCGAGCACCGTCCCGTCGGGCTCCGTCTTCATCTGTTCTTCATCCCGACTCCCTGCAGTCTGTAAACCCCGCCCCTACCTCAGCTCTAGCCCTGCCCACCGCGGTTAACTCCTCCTCTGCAGCGGCGTCCAGCCAATCCGACTCTTACCGTAGCTCCGCCCACGCCGCTCAGACCAGCTCCTGAGGACATGTTTTTATACACCACCATCATCATCATCTTCAGCAGCAGCGCTGCAGCCATTATGGGCCGACAACTCAAAAGTGTTCTTTTCAACTCGTATCTTAACTGAGCTAGTTAACCGTAGCAGAGTCAGGCGAACGATGCGCTTTGCACCGTTCCTGAGCACTTTATATGTGATAGGATTCAGAGGATCTCTGGCGATGTAGCAGAGCTCTAGCTTTCCTCTGTACACTACGAATGTAGACGCGTCTGGAAACCAGATCACACGAGTGTCCCGAGCTTTTATCATCTGTTCCTCTCTGTTTTTTAAGATCAGACTCGCACGTCGTGTTATTTCTGCGGTGTTAATCAGGCTTTGAGATGGAGATGATGGAGGTGCTATCCTGAGAATCGCCGGCTCCTCGCACGGATTCGGAGGAGCGCAAACCATCTGCTCTTCTCCGACACGACACTGAACTTTGGTTTCACTTGTGTTTGTGTTATTTTATTTTCCGGTGTAATGTATCGGTACTTGTTTTAAAGAGAGGTGATTGTACACTGCAAAAAAAAAATCATGTTGTTAGTACTTATGGCTTGTTAACCAGTAAAAATAACTAAACCACAAAACATAAATGTGACCCTGCAGCACAAAAGCAGTGTTGAGTCGCTGGGGGATATTTGTAGCAATAGCCAACAATACATTGTATGGGTCACAATTATACATTTCTCTTTTATGCCAAAAATCATTAGGATATTAAGTAAAGATCATGTTCCATGAAGATATTTAGTAAATGTCCTACCGTAAATATATCAAAACTTAATGTTTGATTAGTAATATGCATTGCTAAGAACTTCATTTGAACAACTTTAAAGATGATTTTCTCAATATTTAGATTTTTTTGCACCCTCAGATTCCAGATTTTCTAATATTGTCCGATCCTAACAAACCATACATCAATGGAAAGCTTATTTATTCAGCTTTCAGCTTCAGATGATGCATACATCTCAATTTAAACAAATTGACCCTTACGACTCTTTGTGCTCCAGGGTCACAAATCAAGATGACAAGATATTAACTCATGTTTTCTGAAAAATGTATCAGAATGAAGTGCATTTATGCTTAGAACAAGAAAGAAATAGTCTTTGAATTAATTGTATTATTCTGAGCCCATCCGCAGATATTTGTTCTTGTTTCAATCATAAACTCACTTCATTTTGTTCAGTTTCTCAGAAAACAAGACTTCACGTGTTGATTGTGCGTCTGCAGTAAATGTGTCTGGATTTGAGGATGTTTAGAGAGTTGTTCTGGAGAAGAAACACGGTTTTATTTGCGTGTTGGTTGTTGTGAGTTTTCCATCAGTCGTTTTATACTCTTCTTTATCTTTGCATCGTGTTTTCAAGTGTTTGGTCACATATCTCGTGTGAAAGCAAAGTGCTTTAAATCTCCATCGCTTACTAACGTGCCACTATATGTCAGGTAGGACGTTTAAATGGTTACATGATAAATGCCAAAATAAGGGATTATTTATATAAAGATACATATATAAATATAGTGAGTAGTTTAAGACTACGTTTGGTTTCTTAGAAGCTTTTTGCACTAGCTGAATGTTTTCTGACGTAGACCTTTGCTCTAATATTATAGTTTGCGGGGAAAGCAGATTATTTTTGCAGAACTGTCGCGCTCTGAATTTCATCCGTTTGTCTCCTGAGCTTTCTGTAGCTTCTCAATGGATCATGCTGTGAGTGCTTTTGTATTTATATATATATATATATATATATCGTATTTGTCAAACTTCTAGCAATGAAACTACTCAAAGTACTGTTGTTATCCTGCTACTTTAATACTGTTTTATAGTATGTGTACCAATAAACTATCCCAGGTGTTCAATGAAAACGGTTGCTGTGTGTTCGTAAAGCTTTAAAGGGGCTGTTTTTCACCGTGCAGGGGGTATGATCTTTTAGGGATGGGTTTTAATCTCGGGTGTTGATGATATGCTTTATTTAAAAAAGGGCTCATGTCTCTACTAAACTCTACAGCCTTGAAAAGCATACGCGACGTCTGACTTTGGAAACTAGTTCTCTCCTGAAATATGAAGAGGTCAAGCAACAGGTTAATAAGTTAATTTCAGCAAAAGCTTCTGGACGTGATTGTAATATGAGTCCGACACTGAAGTGAGCTGCTGTTTCTGTCTCTTCTGAGGACGATTCAGTCACTTGTTTTGTACACAGACACATTTTAGCCAGATTTATTCATGTTCATCTGATCTCATTTTGTAAGTGACTTATCTTTCTGTTTTAAAGATGTTTCCTGTGGATTGTTTGACTGCTCGAAAGAGAATATAGGAAAATATAACTTCATTAATTTGTGTTTCCTGCTAGCTTCACATAGATAGGTGTATATGATTTTCTAATTAGTTATATTAAAAAAAATAATAATATGGCTCTTCCAAGCTTTATAATGGCAGTGAATGGGTGTTATTTTTCAGTAGTCCAAAAGAAGTACAATAAAGTGCATCCATCCATCACAAAAAGGGTATCATAAAATGATGTACTTAGATTGGCTGTGATTTCTGATCAAGTAAAAGTGTAGTAACTATGGTTTTTGACGTATTGATTACAATTTGTATATCCACAGTTTTACTACAAATACCACGGTTAAACTACGGTTAGTGTAAAACCATGGATAGTTTGTAGTTACCCTGGTTTAACTATTGTAACCATGTTTTCCTTAGTAGGTTAATTTTCGTAAGGGACTGAAGGTGTTCTCCTCTGTTGAGTGTGTGTAGTACTTCACACAGCTACACAACTCAAAACAGCTAGGCACATTTATTCATAAGGTTCAGTCGGTGTTTCTCTGAAGCCCTTATTACAATCAGCACATTAATACACGCATCCACTTAGGAACAATAAAGTGTGATGATGAGATTCATGTTGTCGTGGAAACACGCAGCGCAGCGGTATAAAGCAGATCTCCATCAGCCACGGAGAGACTGAGACTGAGGAAGCATGCTGAGACTCTCGGACAGGTGCTGCTCCCAAACCGACTCCAGAATCCTCCTGGACGCCATCTCCAACGACAAGCTCCACCTCGCCAGGTTCGTCTTAGACGCTCTGGATGGGAAGATCATCGACTCCGAGAGCGAAGGGGCGCAGACGCCGCTCATCTCCGCCGTGCTTCTCCAGGACTCGGGTGCGAGATGCAGGTTCGTGAATCTTCTGCTGCAGAGGGGCGCAAGCGTGAATCTCCCGGACGAGAGCGGCCGCACGCCGCTGAGCTACGCCTGCGAGATGGGACACCTGGACGCGGTGAAGATCCTGGTGAAGACCGGCGCGGATCCCGAGGCAGCGGACGTCTGGGGGAACACCGCGCTCATGTACGCCGCTGCGGCCGGACGCTCGGCCGTCGTGGAGTTCCTGGTGCGCGCTTTCAAAAGGCTGGGTCTCCAGATCGAGCGGCAAAACAAGGTGGGCAACTCTGCAGTGGAGGTGGCCAGGTATCTCAGACACACTGACTGCTTGCAGGCGCTGCTGAGTAACTCCAGGAGGCTTCACGATGGTGATGCACTCGCTGAGAAACTCTCCACTGTGAACATCAGCGAAGATGAACATGAGGACAAGCCTCTCCAGATCCATCCAACAAGAGCTTCTCCTGAAGATGCGCGGCGGCCTCCCATCAGTTCGACTCGTAAACGACCCCTCAGTGTGCGGAGGAGAATCCAGTCGATGGACTGCATTGAGGAAGGTGATGCTTCATGGCCATTATCACCACAAGGCCAGATGTTCTCTGGTGTTTTAACCCCAAAACCTCCTCAGCAGCTCAAACACGGAGAGCATCCATCCACCTGCCTGAACAATCACCTGCCTCCGTTGTTTTACTCACCCAGACCCTCTAAAATGCCCTTGAGTTGTGCGCACGCTTCTGGTCCTCTTGGCATTTTATTAAATCCTTTCAGCAAAAACAACGCCAAAGTAGAGCTCGACAAAGCCAAGAAACTGGCGTTTGACTTGCCCATCAAAAGGTTTGATGACAGTTACTATCAGAAGAGGTGCAGTTTACCCACTAGCACTCTGGCGGCTCCGGAGCGTCTCAAGCCTTTGCGCAAAACCGTGCAGAAAACCGCGGTGACCGCGGAGCGCACCTCCAGATCTCTGAGCGCCTTCAGCGGGAGGCTGTTGAGGAGATTCACCTTCCCAGAGCTCAAGAGCTGCCGCGGAGAGTCCCCAGAGGCTCCAGAAGCGCCCGCGCCCTGCATCCCGAGGTCAGAGACGTTCCCCCTGGGAAACAAGCACCCTCAAGTCGGGAGCAAGCCGAGCATCGACAGCATCAGCGCGGTCAAGTGTGAGTTTGACTTTCAGTTCAAAGCTGCTCCAAATGTCTGAGTCTGTGCTGCAGAGTCTGGGACGAGCTCGAACTTACTGACTAGTGCAGCTTCAATGGGTGCCGTGCCAACAAACCGTATAAGGGCTTGGAATAAATCACTCATTTGTTCATTTAGCAGACACTGTCACCCGAAGCAGACGGTGTGTGATGATGTTTAAGACATATGAGCATTTGTGGGTCATTTCTCACGCTCACCTGCAGCTTAGAAAGATCCCATCTAACTGATCTTGTGTTTACCTGTCATGTCATTTCAAAAATAGTTTTATTTTTATTCTATTAAATTTAGTTAGTTGTGTGTTCATATATTTATTTTTCAGTTTTGCCAGTGTTTTGAATACTAGTCATTTGTGATAGTGCAGACTGGGGCTAGTTGTCACAGTGGGTTTATGTTTTTTAAGTCTACAAAAAGGCTATTGAATATTCACACTGTTGTTGATCAGGAATGTTTTTAACTCCACTGTAGTGAGGAATGTTGTGACACTATACGGGGTAAGTTGTCACAGTGAATCCTGACTCTGAAATCAACTTCAAACATTAAATTATGAATTTATGAAAAAATTCACGAAACGGTAACACTGTAAAAGCTGACATACAAATCTCTCTCCGAAAGTGTAATTAATAAATTGTTTAAAATGAAAACACGTTTATGAATTTCCAGAAATACAAAATACTTGTCTTCATGCAAGTGTGCTTTATTGTGTTGATGCATTGCTCAAAATGATTCTATTTTAAGACGCATTTAAACCGATCATGTGACAACTTACCCCGGAGTCCCGTGCAAGGATTTTCCCTCGGGATGAAAACAGCTGTGGCTTCTTCTGCGGGAGTCACTGAAGGACTGAGAGCGTCGTGTCGTGATAGTGTCGCGGGGAGGAGCTGCTTCAGAGCTGATCAGTGCGGCTCGGGCAGACGCACACACACACACACACAGACACGGGAGCTGACGCTGGAGCGGAGGACGCTCGGAGGAACAGCGCGCAGCGGTCAGTCAGGGGCCCCTGGAGCTCCTCTGGAATCCTCCGCACACTGTCCTGCAGGAGCACCGCTTCATCATGGACCTGCTGCTGCTCCGTGAGTATAGTGCTGCTTGTGCTGCTGCGGATGATCTGGGGAGCTTGATTCGCTTCAGTTACATGAATTCGTTTAAGGGACGGACATCAGAAACGGAATTCTCAAACACAGCAGAAAAGAGAGATTTACTCATTCAAATCTGCTTCCAGGTGTAGTTTCTTTAATTGTTAGATATCACTGTACAGTGTAGCCTACTGAAGAGAATACAACAAAGAATAGAATAGAATAGAAAATGCAGTTATGATTCAGTGCAGTTTTACAGAGACATTTTCACAAACCCCGGTGAAGACAAAGAGCAGCACAGAAACAATAGAAACAGAACAGAGTAGACTCTTCTGTGTGTGTGTGTGTGTGTGTGTGTGTGTGTGTGTGTGTGTGTGTGAGTGTGTGTGTGTGTGTGTGTGTGTGTGTGTGTGTGTGTGTGATTGTGAGTGTGTGTGTGTTAGAGAGCGAGCGTGTGTGTGTGAGAGAGCGTGAGTGTGTGATTGTGAGTGTGTGTGTGTGAGAGAGAGAGCATGTGTGTGTGTGTGATTGTGAGTGTGTGTGTAAGAGAGAGAGTGTGTGTGTGTGTGTGTG
>NW_015506103.1:283680-284791 GCF_001515645.1 Sinocyclocheilus grahami | reverse complement strand
GAGAGAGAGTGTGTGTGTGTGTGAGAGAGAGAGAGCGAGAGCGTGTGTGTGTGATTGTGAGTGTGTGTGTGTGTGATTGTGAGTGCGTGTGTGTGTGTGTGATTGTGAGTGTGTGTGTGTGTGTGTGAGAGAGAGAGCGTGTGTGTGTGTGTGTGTGAGTGTGAGTGTGTGTGTGTGTGTGTGTGTGTGTGTGAGAGAGAGAGAGAGAGCGTGTGTGTGTGTGTGTGTGAGTGTGAGTGTGTGTGTGTGTGATTGTGAGTGCGTGTGTGTGTGTGTGATTGTGAGTGTGTGTGTGTGTGTGTGTGTGTGAGAGAGAGAGAGAGAGCGTGTGTGTGTGTGTGTGTGAGTGTGAGTGTGTGTGTGTGTGATTGTGAGTGCGTGTGTGTGTGTGTGATTGTGAGTGTGTGTGTGTGTGTGTGTGTGTGTGAGTCTCTCCTGGTTCCTCACATGTTCTCCTGGTCTCTCCAGTGTCTCTGTCGGCGCTCTGTGTTTCTGCGGAGCAGGAGGTGGAGAATCTCTCCGGACTGTCGCCGAATCCTGACCGGGATATTTTCGTAGTGAGAGAAAACGGAACGACCTGCTTGATGGCGGAGTTTGCGGTGAAATTCCTGATTCCCTACGACGTGCTGGCACTGAACGGGATCGATGTGAGCAACTCTAAAATCCTAAATGAAGCATTCTGAGCTGGTCTAGTCCAAACATGATCAACACGGATTCTAAATGCATTTGGACGAAGTTAAACAGAAATGCCATCATGATCCGCACGACCCGTCAGGATGCTTTAAACGTTTGAAAACTTTCATGAACAAACATGAGATGATGATCTGATGTGTGTGTGTGTGTGTGTGTGTGTGTGTGCAGCTGATCACGGAGCAGGCGTCCGTGTCGGTCCCGCGTGGAGCTCAGATCGCTGGGAGATGCGGGAGCAGTGAGTCCGAGCTGCACATCTCGTGGATCAATCACGCATTCACATTCCGCATCTTCTTCTCAAAGGTGATCCGAGCAGAAACTGATCCATCTGAATCCTTACAGCAGTTTTACCACTGTGCCCTAATATGTGTGTGTGTGTGTGTGTGTGTGTGTGTGTGTGTGTGTGTGTGTGTGTGTGCGT
>NW_015506103.1:267204-279704 GCF_001515645.1 Sinocyclocheilus grahami | reverse complement strand
CTCTCTCTCTCTCTCTCTCTCTCTCTCTCTCTCTCTCTCTCTCTCTCTCTCTCTCTCTCTCTCTCTCTCTCTCTCTCTCTCTCTCTCTCTCTCTCTCTCTCTCTCTCTCTCTCTCTCTCTCTCTCTCTCTCTCTCTCTCTCTCTCTCTCTCTCTCTCTCTCTCTCTCTCTCTCTCTCTCTCTCTCTCTCTCTCTCTCTCTCTCTCTCTCTCTCTCTCTCTCTCTCTCTCTCTCTCTCTCTCTCTCTCTCTCTCTCTCTCTCTCTCTCTCTCTCTCTCTCTCTCTCTCTCTCTCTCTCTCTCTCTCTCTCTCTCTCTCTCTCTCTCTCTCTCTCTCTCTCTCTCTCTCTCTCTCTCTCTCTCTCTCTCTCTCTCTCTCTCTCTCTCTCTCTCTCTCTCTCTCTCTCTCTCTCTCTCTCTCTCTCTCTCTCTCTCTCTCTCTCTCTCTCTCTCTCTCTCTCTCTCTCTCTCTCTCTCTCTCTCTCTCTCTCTCTCTCTCTCTCTCTCTCTCTCTCTCTCTCTCTCTCTCTCTCTCTCTCTCTCTCTCTCTCTCTCTCTCTCTCTCTCTCTCTCTCTCTCTCTCTCTCTCTCTCTCTCTCTCTCTCTCTCTCTCTCTCTCTCTCTCTCTCTCTCTCTCTCTCTCTCTCTCTCTCTCTCTCTCTCTCTCTCTCTCTCTCTCTCTCTCTCTCTCTCTCTCTCTCTCTCTCTCTCTCTCTCTCTCTCTCTCTCTCTCTCTCTCTCTCTCTCTCTCTCTCTCTCTCTCTCTCTCTCTCTCTCTCTCTCTCTCTCTCTCTCTCTCTCTCTCTCTCTCTCTCTCTCTCTCTCTCTCTCTCTCTCTCTCTCTCTCTCTCTCTCTCTCTCTCTCTCTCTCTCTCTCTCTCTCTCTCTCTCTCTCTCTCTCTCTCTCTCTCTCTCTCTCTCTCTCTCTCTCTCTCTCTCTCTCTCTCTCTCTCTCTCTCTCTCTCTCTCTCTCTCTCTCTCTCTCTCTCTCTCTCTCTCTCTCTCTCTCTCTCTCTCTCTCTCTCTCTCTCTCTCTCTCTCTCTCTCTCTCTCTCTCTCTCTCTCTCTCTCTCTCTCTCTCTCTCTCTCTCTCTCTCTCTCTCTCTCTCTCTCTCTCTCTCTCTCTCTCTCTCTCTCTCTCTCTCTCTCTCTCTCTCTCTCTCTCTCTCTCTCTCTCTCTCTCTCTCTCTCTCTCTCTCTCTCTCTCTCTCTCTCTCTCTCTCTCTCTCTCTCTCTCTCTCTCTCTCTCTCTCTCTCTCTCTCTCTCTCTCTCTCTCTCTCTCTCTCTCTCTCTCTCTCTCTCTCTCTCTCTCTCTCTCTCTCTCTCTCTCTCTCTCTCTCTCTCTCTCTCTCTCTCTCTCTCTCTCTCTCTCTCTCTCTCTCTCTCTCTCTCTCTCTCTCTCTCTCTCTCTCTCTCTCTCTCTCTCTCTCTCTCTCTCTCTCTCTCTCTCTCTCTCTCTCTCTCTCTCTCTCTCTCTCTCTCTCTCTCTCTCTCTCTCTCTCTCTCTCTCTCTCTCTCTCTCTCTCTCTCTCTCTCTCTCTCTCTCTCTCTCTCTCTCTCTCTCTCTCTCTCTCTCTCTCTCTCTCTCTCTCTCTCTCTCTCTCTCTCTCTCTCTCTCTCTCTCTCTCTCTCTCTCTCTCTCTCTCTCTCTCTCTCTCTCTCTCTCTCTCTCTCTCTCTCTCTCTCTCTCTCTCTCTCTCTCTCTCTCTCTCTCTCTCTCTCTCTCTCTCTCTCTCTCTCTCTCTCTCTCTCTCTCTCTCTCTCTCTCTCTCTCTCTCTCTCTCTCTCTCTCTCTCTCTCTCTCTCTCTCTCTCTCTCTCACACACACACACACACTCACACACTCTCTCTCACTCACACACACATGCTCTGATATCGACACCACACGCACAATTACACAACATTCAGTTCCGTTGGCTGTTCTCCAGCAGAAGCAGAAAACAGGAGCAAAGCGAGTATTTGCTCCAAAGACAAAACCTCAGAAAATTGTGCCAAAATAGTAAAACATCGTACATCTTTTAAAACTAGCTACAATTTTGTAGCCTTGCCAACAGAATGAAAGCCGGTTAACAAAGAATGCATGAGTTTATGTTTAATGGCACTGGGGTTAAA
Organism: Sinocyclocheilus grahami; assembly: GCF_001515645.1. Taxonomy (NCBI): domain Eukaryota; kingdom Metazoa; phylum Chordata; class Actinopteri; order Cypriniformes; family Cyprinidae; genus Sinocyclocheilus; species Sinocyclocheilus grahami. The sequence goes on along the minus strand of NW_015506103.1, from coordinate 277,593 downwards.
TATTGCTGTTTTAACGGGGACAGTTTCATCTCTGATATTTTTGTACCTACTGTAAAATAGATTTATGAAAGGAAATGAGGGTGAAATATTAAAACGCCAATAAAAATACACATTGTTTGCATTAACACAGCCAAAATGATTAAAAAAATTAATTAAAAGACAAAAATGTCCCTAAAGACGCACAGGGTTAATGACTAAAAATCATCTTCATCTTAATGGCGAATGTAACTGTGATTTAGTGCTGAAACGAGCCGCGGTGGGTTAGTAGCGCTGACCCATCAGTGACCCGCGGGACGAGTGTGTGTATAGTGCTGGTTTCCTTCAGCGCAGTCTCACACGAGCAAAACCAGCGCTTCAGTCTGCGTCGATGTGTTGAGTGTTTGGGGTCAGACTGACAAAACCCCACAGAGCAGAGATTCGTGTAAAAACAGCAAACTTCTACTGCAGCTGGTCAGAGACTGACAAAATATCAAATGTGTGAGAAATGTAATGATTCTATTTGATTGTATTAGGGGTCAATTTGACACCAAATTAGTTGTTCAGATAGAATATATTATGTTTTTGTCTCACAGGTGCAAATAACTACAAGCAACAAATAACAGTGATCTGATATTATTTGTGCTCGTTGTGTTTATTGCTGTTTGTACTTCTGTTATCTCTTATCTAACCCGACTGAGGGGTTCTCACTGATAGTCTAGTGTTTCAGATCCAAATAAACAACCGTTGACAAACTAACAGTGATTCTCAAGACGAGTCTCAACTGAGTCTGACATTTAATACGTTCGACAAGCTACAATAAAAGTTCTTAAGATTTTTTTTGATTTTTGGCAAATTGCATGAAAACTCAAAAGTTGCAACAAATTTTGCACGTGTCGGAACACTGCACATGCATCCATGACCCTGAATGAGAAATATTCACCAAATTTGAATAAGTTGGTTAACCAGTATTTCAAGCATTTTAGAATTCCAGCAGGAGTTGAACTGAGTGTGAAGGGTTATGAGGATCTGTCAGCAGATGAAGATGTTCCTGTTTGCACAGATCAGACTCTTGTAGAAGAGACTCTAGACACGTTCACAACTCCACAAACACACACCACTGATTCTCAGTGACGTCAACGACAAAACCGAAAACCTCTCTAATGTTGTTTTAGGCTGTATGTGTTGATGTGGAGTGTGAATGACCAGCGCTTCTCTCCTCCTGCAGCGTTTAAATGCATCACGGACCAGCGGGAGCAGCTGGAGCAGATGCTGCCGCTGGTGTTGGGTCTCATCCTGGGTCTCATCATCGTCATCACCGTCTCCGTTTATCACTTCCACCTCAAACTGAGCGCCGCGCAGCAGCCGCAGCTTCCTCGCGACCGCTCGCTCTACAAGAACATGTGAAGCTCTCTACCGGACGTGACGTCGGTCCAAATGTCTCAACGCACGTCATTAGAACGCCGCTTTTCTTTCTGGTTTCTGTGTCAAATGTATGGAAGCCCGTTTCCACCATAGAATTAAACGAATGTAAAAAGGTAATTGCGACTTTCTTTCCAGAATTGCTAAAACTCTTGTTTTGTGAGATATAAACTCGAAATTGTGCGGAAAAAAGCCAGAATTGTGAGATACGGAGAATCCAGCAGAAGCAGAGACGGCAGTAAGACTGACAGGAGATTATGTCATGCTCTCAAAAACCGTATGGAAGCATCTTTACTGTAAACTTTGACATAAATTTGATTCCGCTAAGCTGATTCATTCAATTCTGCATTGGTATTTTCTTACAAAGTTAGGAATAGTTTTATTAATAGAATACTTGAAAATGTTCTTAATCTTTTATTCTAGACAACTGAAGTATTCAGTTACGCTATTATAATTTTTGTTAATATTTAGATATTTTTTTTCATTACAGTGTTAAAGTTTTTGTCATTTTGTTTTGTTGCCATGATTTTTTTTCAGTTTTAGTTATTTTAGTACATCAAATTAAATCAAATGAAAAGGTTGATTTTTTTTATTTTAATTTTCAGTGAAAGTTTAAGCAACACATTTCTTTTATGGTTTTAGTTTTAGTTATAATAACCCTGGCCACATGTAAAAAACAAACAAAAAAAAAACTAGTATTGTTTATTATTTTTATGTTTGAACATATACATCTAAAGAAAAATGTATAGTCTTGAACAAGTTTTTGTTTCGTTTTCTTGTCACATTAATCAAATGATTTAAGTACATTTGCATACGTTTAATGTCATTAAATGAACATTAAATCTCACACCTGTAACTTAAAAAATGATCATGAGCTGCTCAGTTTTATTGTATTAAAATGTTCTTAATATTTGAGAACCAAAAGATTCTTTTTTTGCTTAAAAGTATGTTTCTATCCAGCCACTGAAAGCTGTTTAGCGTGCAAAACATCTCTAGCTCTCCCCACACCTTGATGAGACTGTCAGCTGACCTCATTTACAATGCATCATGGGATTGTAGTTCATTCGCTCATTTCAAAATGAAGCAGAACTCCTTCCAGAAAAGCATCTTCATATAAGCGTCTAGAACTCAAAACCTGCTCATGAGACGAATGAACACAGGACGGCGTGTGACGCATCTGTGTTTTATTGAAAGCAGCTCTTAGTGACACATGCAGGATCACTGCACAGACAGCGGAGCTGAAGAGTCCTACAGAAACACGTATTTCCAGATCACAGTGAGCCATGAGACACGGGTGAGACGGCACGAGAAAACACGCGTGAGGACTGTGTCCAACAGCTTCATATTGCTAGAGATCGGGTGAGAATGAGCGTGAAGGCCACACTACTGAAAACCAGAACGAAACCGAGCGTAGAAAACTCTGGCGTGAGCGGACACGACCTACAAACATAGAATAAATAAATATATTCAGGTTCATCTGTCTGCAACAGCCAGTTTATGACCATCTTCAAAAAAATTAAATATAAACAGTAGGAAAGTTTATTATTATTAGTTATTATTTTGCAGAAACTCTCAGTTCTAGGTAATACTGCCCATTTCAGCATGGTGACGTCACAACAAAAATACTGCCGTTTATCAAAACTGTACAAGTAAAACTTACAATTGCTCTAAAATACATCTTCATAGTTAGCGTGAGAAGACGAGCGTGAGAGGGACGTGTGATCGGCGCGGGACCGGACCGAAGCGCAGGGCGTCAGACGCCCGGGGGCCGCCGAGCCGATCCGCTCTGAATGACTGCAGTCTAAACGCGCGGCTCTCAGCGGTGGCGGTAGTGGCGCATCAGAGGAACGATGCAGGACGGTGGGCCCGACAGCTTCAGGAACGAGTGCTGCAGCAGCTCCAGCGCCGACGCACGCTGAGACAGCTCTCGCACCAGCATCAGCTCCAGAAACACCTGCAGAACCGACGACACCTGCACCCAAACACACAGCAGAACAGACGGCCAGTCAGTGGAGCTTCAGCTGACTCAACACACGCCTCACGTCACATGACACAGTGATCCATATGCATAACATATATATATCTCTTTTTATAGACATGCTTCGTTATTAAATGAATCAGAAGTTTTGAACGAATAGAGCGAGTCAATGATTCAGTCACTCATGCATAAAAACGGTGTCTTGCTTCGTTATTAAATGAATCAGAAGTTTCGAACGAATCGAGTGAGTCAATGATTCAGTCACTCATTCATAAAAACGGTGTCTTGCTTCGTTATTAAATGAATCAGAAGTTTCGAACGAATCGAGTGAGTCAATGATTCAGTCACTCATTCATAAAAACGGTGTCTTGCTTCGTTATTAAATGAATCAGAAGTTTCGAACGAATCGAGTGAGTCAATGATTCAGTCACTCATTCATAAAAACGGTGTCTTGCTTCGTTATTAAATGAATCAGAAGTTTCGAACGAATCGAGTGAGTCAATGATTCAGTCACTCATGCATAAAAACGGTGTCTTGCTTCATTATTATCATTATTTATGCAATGCTGAATCAAAATATTTCTTTCTAAAGCAATTTTTTTGTAATGTCTATTAAATGCTTTTCTCATTTAATACATTATATTTTTGGCGGTAATTTCTCAGCCAAAAAAAACTGATGTGCAATTAATTAATTGGCACATCATGTAATTAATTAGAATAACATTTTTAATAATTTGACCGCCCTAGTAGAAACATAATTATATCATTAAAAGGCTGATATAAAAATTGCTTTATGAGCAATTTGAATGTTTATGTACAGCAGTTTTTATTTGTATGTTGTCAAATAAATTTGATTAATTAATTGATTATCAAATAAAGTTTCTGTTTGAGTTTTCGTTGGGTTTGGGTGTTTCAGTAATAAAGGAGTTTCAGAGCGTCGCTGTAAATCAACACGCGTGACTGTGATCATGTGACCGCGGCTCTGACCAACAGAATCACAGCTGCTCACCTTGTGAGACTCCTTGAGTCGCGGCGGCAGGTTGTCTCGTATCCGTCTCATGGCCTGCAGCGGCGGCTCGTTGAAGTACGGCGGCTCTCCGTCCACCATCTCAATCACCATGATGCCCAGAGACCAGATGTCCACCTGCAGACACACCACAGCAGACCCAGCGGGTGACTAGTTACCCATCATGCAGCACACGGGTCACCCGTCATTAACCAGAGCGTCCGCCGTACCTCAGTGCCGTAGGGCAGTCTGGAGATGACCTCCGGTGCCATCCAGTACGGCGTTCCCACCAGAGACTTCCTCTTGGGAACCTCTTTAGACACTTGAGCGCAGAAGCCGAAATCCGAGAGCTTGATCTGAGCACAGAGACACCAGAGCGTCACGTACAGTACAACGCAAAGCTGATTAGCCGCTAATCGCCCCTTCATTTGTCATGTTCTCCCAGCTAATTACAAGGTGGGAGACACGATTTAATTACTTGGAACTAGTGAAGTTGCTAATTACTACATGATCACTTTTCTGCCCTCACAATAAACACACTTATGTGTGTAACCATTCAGTACCATACAGTAAATCACACAACTGTGTGCGGTGTGCTATATGTTCAGTCGCAACGATTAAACACAAGAGAATTATATCTTCTATTCTATTCTATTGAATTATTTTTATTTTATTATATTATGTAATATCATCATCATTAGCATTATATTATTGAAATTATAAATTACATAAAAACTTTATATATAATAATTTTATATAATAGTTTTAATATTATATAATTTCTATTAATTTAAATAATTTATATTTTATATTATATGTATAAAATTAAATTATTTAATTAAATTTAATATGAATCAAATTTAAATTAAATTGAATTGAATAATTAATATATAAATACAATATAAATAATAGTAAAATAAAATATAAATAATATAAATTATTTATATTTATATTATATACATATTTTAAATCACATTATTTGTACTTAATTAAATTATTCACATAAACATAAATTATTTAATTTATTTAAATTTCATTTAATATAAAAAAAATTTACATTATTATATTATACTGTATTGTACTGTATTGTATTGTTGAGGTTACGCACCCGTCCGTCGCTGGTGAGCAGGATGGAGTCGCTCTTGATGTCTCGGTGTATGACGCCCTGCGTGTGCAGGTACGACAGCGCCTTCAACACCGACAGACAGACGGTGGCGATCTGCTCCTCATTCATCCTGTCAACAAAACACACAAACATCAGATCTCCTCAACAATGAGTGCAAATGAGAGGAGAATGGTTTCTCTTGAGACTAACATGGTTGCTAGGGTGTCCTGGGTGGTTGCTAAGGAGTTGCTATGCAGTTGCTAGGGTGTCCTGGGTGGTTGCTAAGGAGTTGCTATGCAGTTGCTAGGGTGTTCTGGGTGGTTGCTAAGGAGTTGCTATGCAGTTGCTAGGGTGTTCTGGGCAGTTTCATCATGCAGTGATGACGGTGAACAGCACTGATGACTGAATTCTGATTGAAACTGTCACTGTGTGAATATACACCAGTGTCATTTCAGCTGCTCTAAACCAGAAGCATCTATTATCACAGATTCAGGTTCAGCAGCGGCACTGAGCAACTAACCTGACCCCTGTCCACCTACACACACATGCCGACACACACACACACACACACACACACTCTCTCACACACACACACAGAAGCGCTAGTGTCATTAGCACTGCGTCTCAAACACGCAGCAGAACAAAGGCTCGTGGGTGAGTCGTGACTCCATCAGCGGAGCGTGAGCGTGAGGCCCAGCTGTCCACCGCGCTCTCATCTGTCTCGCCTGCGGCTGCGGCTGCACTGGAGGGGAACATGCTGCCATGTGTCTGTGCCTCCTCCCGCTCCTCCTCAACACTAATGCAGCGTAATGCGCAAACGGGACGTGTTTGTAATTACTCTGACGAACGAGGCCTCATGAGCAGATCCATGAAGGACACTTCTGTCTCCAAAAACTCATTCACTACTTCATTCTTCACATAGAGTAACATACAGAATACTGCAGTCCCATACAAAACCTACTCACACAGACTTAGATCAAATATAAATAAATAATAGTTAAAAAAAGTGGAAAAAAAGATTGCTAAGTAATTTTAAGAAAGATTAATTAGTGTTAAATACTATAACAAATGCACTGCTCATTGTTAAAGTTAGTTAATGCATTACTAATGGGACTGTACTGTAAAGTCAAATAAGTAATAATGAACAAAATAACGATAAGTAGGATTACACACACACACACACACACACACACACACATATATATATATATATATATACACGCTAATAAGCTGCTGTAAAAGCCCCTTTACCACGGTCAAATCAGCCTGGACTGTTTTATAAAATACATTAATGTTCAATAAACGGGTTAATCTAACAAATAAAAACACACACGTCAACAGTTCTTGCATCTTGTAGTTCATCACTGTAACTGTATCTGAATATAAACGTGTGTTTAAACACAATCATCCCATCACAGCGCTCACTCTCAGCTATCAGTTTAATAAGTGAATTCTTAAGTCGTGTCAGACTCTGATCAGCCTCAAACACCTCCAGATTCTGCATTAATACAAACACAAACAGCTCAGTGTGCTGCTAATCTATCAAGGGCCTCATTACAATGTGCTGTTAATTGAAAGCACTGCGCTCTTTGAACGGCCCACACACAGGAACACGCTCTGGCACGGATCAGCATTTGCTCTGGCAGGAACCCAGCGACACCAACATCAGACCACAGCACATGAGAGACGAACAACAGCACTGAAGAACACTGATCCTGTGCACTCAGACCATCATCAACTGCTCCATGTGACCCCATTCTACTCCATCCAACTCCACCGGACTCCATCAGACTTCACTCTGACTCCATCAGAATCAACCTGACTCCATCCCACTTCAACTGACTCCATCAGCCTCCACCAGACTCCATTTGACTCTAACCAACTCTATCCGACTCCAACTGTCTCCATCGGACTTCACTCTGACTCCCATCAGACTCAACCTGACACCATCCGACTCCAACTCCAACTGACTCCATCCAACTCAACCTGACGCCATCTGACTCCAACTGACTCCATCCGAATCAATCTGACTCCATCCATCTCAAACCGACTCCATCAGACTCAAAATGACTCTATCTGACTCTAACCAACTTCATCTGACTCCAACTGACTCCATCAGACTTCAACTGACTCCATCCGACTTCACCTGACTCCATCCGACTTCACCTGACTCCATCTGACTCCATCAGACTCCACCAGGCTCCATCTGACTCCACCAGGCTCCATCTGACTCCACCAGGCTCCATCTGACTTCACCTGGCTCCATTTGACTCTAACCGACTCCAACTGACTCCATCCGAATCAATCTGACTCCATCCATCTCAAACCGACTCCATCAGACTCCACCAGGCTCCATCTGACCCCCCCAGGCTCCATCTGACCCCCCCAGGCTCCATCTGACCCCCCCAGGCTCCATCTGACCCCCCCAGGCTCCATCTGACCCCCCCAGGCTCCATCTGACCCCCCCAGGCTCCATCTGACCCCCCCAGGCTCCATCTGACCCCCCCAGGCTCCATCTGACCCCCCCAGGCTCCATCTGACCCCCCCAGGCTCCATCTGACCCCCCCAGGCTCCATCTGACCCCCCCAGGCTCCATCTGACCCCCCCAGGCTCCATCTGACCCCCCCAGGCTCCATCTGACCCCCCCAGGCTCCATCTGACCCCCCCAGGCTCCATCTGACTCCATCTGACTCCATCTGACGCCATCAGACTTCACCTGACTCCATCCAACTCAAACTGACTCCATCAGACTCCACCAGGTTCCATCTGACTTCACCTGGCTCCATTTGACTCTAACCGACTCCAACTGACTCCATCTGACTCCATCTGACGCCATCAGACTTCACCTGACTCCATCCAACTCAAACTGACTCCATCAGACTCCACCAGGTTCCATCTGACTTCACCTGGCTCCATTTGACTCTAACCGACTCCAACTGACTCCATCTGACTCCATCTGACGCCATCAGACTTCACCTGACTCCATCCAACTCAAACTGACTCCATCAGACTCCACCAGGTTCCATCTGACTTCACCTGGCTCCATTTGACTCTAACCGACTCCAACTGACTCCATCTGACTCCATCTGACGCCATCAGACTTCACCTGACTTTATCCAACTCAAACTGACTCCAACCATCTCTATCTGACTCCATCTGAATCCATCAGACTCCAACTGACTCCATCTGACGCAACCTGACTTAATCAGACTCCATCTGACTCCAACTGAATCCATCTGACGCAACCTGACTTCATCAGACTCCATCTGACTCCAACTGAATCCATCAACTCCAACTGACTCCATCAGACTCCAACTGACTCCATCAGACTTCACTCTGACTCCATCAGACTCCATCTGACGCAACCTGACTCCATTCGAATCCATCAGACTCCAACAGATTCAACCTGACTCCATCAGACTCCATCTGACGCAACCTGACTCCATCAGATTCAACCTGACTCCATCTGACGCAACCTGACTCCATTCAAATCCATCAGACTCCAACAGATTCAACCTGACTCCATCAGACTTCACTCTGACTCCATCAGACTCCATCTGACTCCAACAGATTCAATGGCAAACTAACTGAAATAAATTCAAGTTGAAGCATTACAATTGAAAACTGTAAATAAATAAAAACTGAAATAAAGGTAAATTACACCTAAACAGTAATGTTTTAAAATAAAAATTATCATAAAAAAACGTCAAAAGCACATAGAAAACTACTAAAAATTAAACTAAAATAAAAATAAAAACTGTAAATAAAAAAAACTAAAGCAACTTAATAATCTTTAATAAAAACTATAAGTATATAACAGTAATAGTATATAAATAATACCAAATATTGTTCACTGGCTTGCATCTGAAAGAAATAATAACTAAAACTAAAACTAATAAAAAAGACAAAAGCTTAAAAAATAATAAAAATGAAAATAAAAGCCCATTAGTAATTAAACTATAACTGTAAATAAATAATATAAAATTACACTGATTCTAGCCGATACGGTTTTAAAGATGTACATAAATGTGCTTATGGTGTTGCTACTGATTGGATTGTTTTATTAAGCTAGACGTCGCTCCGCTTTACATTGTTTTGGAAGAGAAATCATAGTAAAATCAGGATAAAAGCACCTTCGAAGCACAGCACAATATCAGTATCTCCATGCACAAAGCCTGATGTTTTTCAGTCAACACTGCACTGTTCGTCTGCTAAATGACGAGTATGTACTCGGGCCTTTTGAGCAGGATAATCCTGGCCGGAGCCTGACGACGGTTGCTACGCTACGCCGATCCTTCTCAGCGTCTGGAGCAGAGGTTTGGAAGGAGAAAAGCTGTGCTGCTCTCCATTAATGCAGCGGAGGCTGTGTCTCACTGCCATTCGAGCGGATTTCCGCCAATCTCTTAAGTTTGCTGCAGGCTCTGGCTGTTTTTCCTATTCTGGGCTGTCCTTGTGTGACCCAGCGGCTCAGGCCAAGCTCTTAGCAGGGTTTACTGGAGGTAACGGGGTTAGGGGTCCGTCAGATTCTTACACATGCAGAACTCGGAAGTCTGGAGTATGCATTTGTGATTAGGAAAAACACTAACGAGGTCACGGTGAAAAAGAGACGAAAGACGTGCCCTCGAAACGAAAACAAAAACGTGTGCTTGAAAAAAAATGGGCGTAGAAATTGCTAGTCAATTTCTATAATATTTACTAAGAAACAGCAAGCAACATTGAATTTTCTAAGCACAAAAAAATTACAGTATTTTCTTTTAAAACACACTCCAATAATCTTTGTTTGATTTACAACTTTAGCAACAACAACAGAATTCATAAACTTTAAATATATATATATATATATATATATATATATATATATATATATATATATATATATATATATATATACTGTATATATATA